>NC_142020.1:11230649-11480649 GCF_049901735.1 Notechis scutatus | reverse complement strand
ATTTTTTATTGACTGTTTCCTAGTATGGTTTGATTGCTTATTGTATCCTATGATTATCATTAAGTGTTGTACCTGATGATTCTAGACTCTTGATGAATGTATCTTTTCTTTTATGAACACTGAGAGCCTCTGTGGTGCAGTGGTTAGAGTGCAGTAGTGCAAGCTACCTCTGCAGCCAGCTGCCTACAATTTGGCAGTTCAAATCCCACCAGGCTCAAGGTTGACTCAGCCTTCCATCCTTCTGAGGTGGGTAAAATTGAGGACCCAAATTGTTGTGGGCAAGAGGCTGACTCTGTAAACTGTTTAGAGAGGGCTGTAAAGCACTATAAAGTGGTATATAAGTCTAAGTGCTATTGCTATTTGCACCAAGATAAATTCCTTGTGTGTCTAATCACACTTGGCCAATAAATTATTCTATTCTATTCTATTCTATTCTATTCTATTCTATTCTATTATTCTATTCTATTGACAGGTTGCAAATAGCTTCCCCCTCACCCACAGGCCCTTGTAACTTTGAACAAATGGCTGTAAGTCAAAGACAACCATTGTTAAGGTTTAAAACAACATAGGACTCCAGCCAACAATGATTTACTCCAGAAATCATTATGGATAATTAACTATCAAACTCATGGCCTGCAGGCCAGATGCGTCACGTGATCACACCTGGTTTAGCGGGGGGGGGGGGAGTCCTGATACGTCACGTGACAACGTGATGACTTGTGTTCGACACTCTTGGTATAAAGTGATTGTAAAAAAATATATTTTGGCTACCAGCTGAACTTAAGGTATAGAAAAAGAATCAAAACAAGGACAATGAAATCAGTGGGGTAAAAATACTTACGCGAATGACTGGTCCTACTGAACTTCTGCCTAAGACAGCCATCTGACCTGCGTAAATGCGATTTGCTCCATATTCGCCTGCGTGATCCACTCTGATTATTCGGTCAATAACCGGCTTGTTGATGTCATCCAAAATTATTCCTGTACTACAAAATCTGTAAGGGGAGCGTAGGAATTGCAAGCCCCATCTTCCTTTTGCACCTGTCAAGCAGACAATCATTGATTCACTGTCAAAGAAGAGTGCAGCCATTACTTGAACTTTTTCGGAGCTTTCTAAGCATGTAACTAATACATTAGTGTTAAAAAATAATAATCAACATTTCCCCTTTCAGCTTGTGATTTTCAATTAAGGCCTAAGTGAACCAATATTAACAGAATAAAAAAGTTGGAAGGGGCCTTAAAAGTCTACTAGTCCAATCAAGGTCAAAATTCGAGCAAGAGGTCCTATAGTATTCGGTACAAATGGTTGTCCAAGCTCAAAAACCTCTGTTGAGGTTAAATAATTACATAATCGAGATGCTTTAATAACTGGTAGGAAGTCTCCATCAGAAGTCAGGTGAGACTGAATTAGTTGCTCTCTCAGTCTATCCAACTATGCAGGGCTGGTATGATAATTAAATAGGAAAACTTTGCAAACCCTGGATTCAGCTAACCATGGTTCCACGGAGGGACTCAAAGAAAATCAAGATGATGCCTACGACTAAAATCATGATGCACATAAAAAGGGAGCGCAGCTTTCATTGAACGCTAGTGGCTGTCATCTTGACTCCCTTGTGGAGCGTAAACAATTCACACTAGGGTTTTCGTATCCAAACACCATGCAGTCTGGCAATGTCCTACTTAACAGGGTTGTTGCAAGGAGAAAAATAGAAGAGGTAGAACATTTATTCAGTTATTGATTCCTTTGGTAGGGTGGCTTATCTCATCTAAGTGGCTAAAGATAGCAATCCAATAAAAAAAGCCATAGGTAAATCCATGAAACCACCATAACCATTTTTAAAAATACAGTAGGGGCTGTTCTAATAGTAGTAATATTATTACTATTAGGAGGAGGAACAGTAATAGTAGCAATAGGAGAGTGCTGGGTGAACTCAATACTGGCACTTCCTTAGCCACCTGCCGAGCCTCCCATCCAAGCCACCTCCTCCAGCGGGCCGCACCAAAGTCCCTTTCCAAGATGGCTGCCTGCCGGGAATTCTGGGAAGCGTAGTAAGAGCGCTGGACGGATAAATTAATCCAGGGAGGGCAAAGGAGGCATCCGAGTGAGGGTTCTAAGGGCAGGGTTGGGAGGATCACGTGGGAATCCCGAGAGAAGAAGGAGCTATCCCGCTAAACGCTCTACCTTCCCTGAGGGCGCCGAGCTCACGGATCAGCAGAAGGCCACTGCCCGCTGCGGCCTTCGCCATGCTGCCTGGCGTAGATTGATGACGTAACGAGGATCCTGCAACCACAGCCCTGTTGTGGCGCCCTGTTGACGTAAAACGTCCTTAATCCAGAACTAATACTTTGAGACAGTTGTGGGCGGGAAGCTCGTTCGACTCTCTCACAAACGAAGTGTGCCGCTCTATTTTAAAGTCTCTATGTCTTCATTAGGGACCTCCCCCCGAGGATGATATTCTTTCCCTGATTGGAGAAAACCGCCATCAATTCGCCGAGAGGCACTTCCTTCGGGGGTTGCCAAGGAAACCAGAGAACGCGATCCGGGCCGGTTGTGTGGAGACTTGCCTCGTTTGTACCGGGCCGCATCGATGGCGGCGGGGCTGCTGGGCGGCTTGGGGTCGGAGCGAAGGCTAGCCCGCTCGGTGGCTCATCGGCTGTAAGGGCTGGGCCGGGCTGGTCGGGGGGTGGGGGGTGGAGAGGAGAAATCCCTGGGAAGCAGGACAGGGGTATGCGGGTTCCTGAGAATGTGCAGAGTGCTTTCCATCCCATCCTCTGGGTGGATGGCTGGGTTGATATAACAGATAATCAGAGTTGGAAGGGACCTTATAGGTCATGTACTCCAACCCCGACCCTACACCATTTCTGACAAATGGCAGTCCAATCTCTTCTTGAAATAAAGGTCTTTTTTTTCTTTGTTCCCATCCTGGTTTCTTTTCTTTTTTTTTGCCATTTTCCCATTGTTTTCACATGTTTTTAAATAAATAGTCTATTTTTGAATTTGTGAATACTGTACATAGTTTCATATTTGAATTATTGAGAATGTAATTGTGATGTGCTTTTTAACATTATTGCCATACGATAAAGAGATGGATGGATAGATAGATAGATAGATAGATAGATAGATAGATAGATAGATAGATAGATAGATAGATAGATAGATAGATGATAGATAGACAGACAGACAGACAGACAGACAGACAGACAGATTAATTAGACAGACAGACAGACCGAGATAGATCTAGGGTAAACAGGTAGACAGATGGATGATAGACAGATGGACAGATAGACAGACAGACAATAGATGGATGGAGGATATATGGATAATAGATGGACAGATAGACAGACAGACAGTTAGATAGACGGATGGATGATAGGCGGATGGACAGATAGATGGATGGATAGATGGATAGGCAGACAGACAGAACTCTGGTTGCTGGGAATTAGGTGGCATATACATTTAATAAATAAAGGCAGACTAAATTAAGCCCCTAGTTCCTTCTTTGCCTGCAAATTGATACAGCCACGCTGTAATCACAATTATGTTTTGGGCACCAATCTGAGCAGGCAAACACTTTCTGGGCATGAGATTTTAATATTGGCGCTGGGCAATGGCCAAAATGACCCATTGAAAAACACGCTTTTCTTCCCTTAGAAAGTATTACATTGAGGTGCAGAGAAAGGAAAACTCCTTCCAGTTATCAGGCCTCTCCTGGGATGAGGCTGAAAACTTCTGTTTGGTAAGCCTTCCTATCCATCTTGTAGAATATGGGTGTGTTTCCTTTGGAGGTGTATCTCCACACATTGTGCAACTGACATTTTTAAAATCAGATTTAGCTATTGTTTTTTTGTGTGTGTGTGACTTCATTGCTTTTGAATACTCTGTTCTTAAGCGTCAATATTTCTTTGGCTGAAAAGCAGCATTTTAATGAGGAAAGTTAAAAACTGTCCAGGATAGGGGCCAGATCTAGAGGCTTTTCTCAAAAGGACAAAACATGGGTTGCGATATTGAGAGGGAAGGGCCTGCCTCTTACTTATAGGCTAACTTTCTTAAAGACTTTCTTAACTTCCCAAATAAGCAATATTTATGTATTTTTTAAAAATAATAATACAAGTAATCCTCAACTTACAACCATTTGTTAAAGACCAAAGTTACAGTGACACTGAAAAAAGGGGCATATATCCACTCCTTGCACTTTCAAACACTGTACATCCCCATTGTCATATGATTAAAATTAGGTAGGTAGGTAGGTAGGTAGGTAGGTAGGTAGATAGATAGATAGATAGATAGATAGATAGATATTTGTCTGTATATACTGTAATGCATTTGTTTGTTTTTTAATTTTCTTGCAGCACCCTGTTTACTTGACTGAGCAGAGGACAAAGGAGCATAATTTTGCCAAGATTAAGCTGGAAGCATTCCTCCGAGCCTATATTGGCAATGCTGAAGAATGCAACAGGAAAGTCCAGGGAAACCTGGTCAAGCAAAAGGAGGTGGAAAAGCTTATTAAAAAGATGGCCCGAGTAATACTCAGATTCATCATTTTATATATTTCATGTAAGGGGAAAAAAAATAGGGACTATTGTTTTGCTCCAGTTCATATTCATTAGACCAGTGTTTCTCAACCTCAGCAACATTAAGATGTGTGGACTTCCAACTCCTAGAATTCCCCAGGCATCTTGCTTGCTGGCTGGGGAATTCTGGGATTTGAAGTCCACATATCTAAAAGCATGCTGGCTCGGGAATTCTGGGAGTTAAAAGTCCTTGCATTTAAATGTCTATGGAGATTCTCAGTCATCTAAGTCATGGTAGTCTCAAAGGTGCTTTTTTTTCTAGAGGCAACTGGACTTCCTTGTTTTTTTCTTGAAAATGTTTTCGCTTCTTGGGTGAGAAGCAAAACATCTTCAAAGAAAAATCAGAAAATCCAGTTGCCTCTTGAAAAAGCACCTTTTGGGTCCCTGCATTTTAAAATTGCTGAAGTTGGGAAACATTGCATTATAACACCAAACCAGTTGATGGCACTTCCATTATCTTCTTTTAGGTTCAACTCTTTCCAATGAAAGAAGACCAACTTAAATGGGGCAAGATGTGGGTCCAAAGGGCAGGATAGGAAAAGTCCTGAATGATCTCCAAGCTGCCTTAATGCCACAATATTTTTACCATCACTAGTGGCTCTTTCAGTCTTCGTTGGTTTTTTTTAATAAGAAAACTAATAGGCAGCAAACATACCTGAGGTTCCTGACTGGATCATATCCTCAAGGAGAAATAGCCTATGCTTTTGTGTATATCTCTGTAAGTTTCTTGACTTCCCCAGAACACCCCAAGCTTATAATACCTGGGACATTCTAGGCAAGTAACTTGTGATTGTGAAGCAGCCACTTGAAAGGAGGTGCTCAACTGGGAATGGAGCAAATGTGAGTGATTGAAGAAATCATGAAAGCAATTCAGTTTCTCATTATGAAAATAGAGTAATGAAATGAATGGGGGGAAAAATGTTCCGCATTAAGTTTATTGACCTGGCCTAGTCTATTGCCTTTCTATATTGATAAAACGTTCAATTTATCAATTTTGGATGTGATTTTCCAGTATGCCAATGATGCGGTCTGCTCTTCATTTGTAGGATTACATACCTGACAGAATAAACGATGTGAAAATGAAGAGCAGGACAAGGTAATGTCATTGAGTGTAATGGATTCTGTCTACGGAAGGCGATGTGATGGACCACAATAAAGAGAGATAGGTAGTGAGGGGTCCTTGGTGCTCTCTGAGCTTGCTTGTTTTCTTGTAGATGTTTCATTACCCTAACTAGGTAACATCATCAGTGCTAGTAACGGGTGCTGCTTGCAAACAGCATTGATGATGTTACCTAGCTGGGTAATGAAATTCTGCAAGAAAACAAACCATAATCTGGGCAATGAGGTACATCTGGACCTGGAGATGATCCAGACCTTTGAACTGATCTGGGATAGTCCATAGACAGCTTGCTTGTCCTCTCGGTTTGGAGAAAGCAAAACCATTTTGGCCTTTGTGGATCTGCTAATAGCAATAGCCCTTAGACCTCTATACTGCTTCACAGTGCTTTCCAGCCCTCTCTAAGCAGTTTACAGAGTTAGCCTCTTGCTCCCAATAACCTGGGTCCTCATTTTACCGACCTCGGAAGGATGGAAGGCTGAGTCAATCTGGAGCCAGTCAGGATCGAACTGCTGGCAGTTGGCAGAATTAGCCTTCAGTACTGCATTCTAACCACTGCGCCACCATGGCTCTTATGATAATAATAATAATAAACTATGAATTAAAACCCATTTGTGGTCCCTTTGAACTAAGCGTACTTTCCTCCGCTAGGCAAAACAAAATACCCTGCAGCCTCTCAAAATTATATTTGAACGCTGTGCCCCCATTGTCCCCGGAAGAAGTGAAAAGACTTGTGTCGTCGGCATCCAAGCTTATCGTTGCTGCGGTATGTACCCTATCCAGGCCTGATTCTGACATGACACTCAGCCAAAATGGTACAGGTATTCCTCGGTTTACGACCGCAGTTGGGACCCGGGTTTCTGTTGCTAACCAAGGCGGTTGTTGAGGGAGCCATGCCTGATTTTATAAATTTTTTACCACGAGGGTTAAGCGAATCACGCGGTCCAATTGTGATCGCATGACCGTGGGCATGGTTGCGAGGACTGGTTGTAACTGTTTTCAATGTTGCTGTACATTGAAACGGTCGCTAAGTGAATGGTTGTAACTCTAGGGCTACCTGTATTTTGGGGGGCTTTGCTTTAGCTTACAATTTAAACATAAACCAGGCAGTTTGATAAACCACCGTCTGCGGCACAAATCCTGAACCAGCAATAGCTTATCGAAGCTACGCTTTGTAAACTCATCCACTGTCTGATTTGTTTGATCTACGTGGTGGAGAATTGACCCATTCTGGCTCAGCAGGCTGTGCAAACAAATTGTCTTTCAACAGGCAGAGACGCTTACGGGATTTATTTGTCGGCTGTAAAACAGTTTGCGGAAGCATTATTTTTCCAAAGAAGGTATTATAAATTCATAAATAGTTGAACATTCTGCTGAAAGTGGCTCCCTCTTATTAACCTTCTTCCTCTGCTTTGATAGTTCTGATCCTTTCATCCCATTTTTATTTTATTATTTGCATGCTTACTTTTGTCCTGTTTCATAAGCCCAGAGTGGAAGGAGATGGGAAGCAAGCTGTCCTGTTCCTTCTTTTGGAAATGACAGTTGGGAAGGTGATTCCTATCATCACACTTTCCAGTGACTCTTGGACCCTTATATAAATTTAAGACTTGAGGGCTGAAATTGAACACCCCCCTGGTAATTAAGTTCTTATTGTGAGAGTAAACTTGAAAGCAGGAATGGCCTTCCTTTTCCTGATTAGTAAACCTGTCTGAGTAATTGATTTGTAATTACTTAATAAATGTTGTAAACCAGAAGAGGCTGTCTACATATGGCTGAAAGCCAATTTTCAGCATCCTGAGGACCAGTTATGATCGGGAGGTACCGAATCATGTTCTTGATTTAAATGAATAAGAGTTTGTATTTTAAGAAGTATACAGTATTTCTGTTATGGTATCAGCTCTTGGGTAGATTTGAGTTCCTCTGGATGTATGTTGCTAGAGAGGGGTTTTTATTTCTGTTGATTCTTTTCTTAGACTTCGAAAATCTCTCCAGAAGAAATGGAAACAACTCAAGAACTTAAGAGAAGAGAGAAGAAAAGTGTTAAGAGTTTCAGTGATGGTCACAAGGAGAATTTTTCCACCATCCTTTTTCATGAGAATCAGGCAAGAAGGTACAGAAGCCCGGGAGTATTGTGGTTGGCATCTTGTTTTAGATGAGAAGAGCTTACTATATAAGCTCTCAATTTATTGGATTTGGGTTTAGTGGACTTGAGACACAATAAAGACATTCCATCTCCCATTTTGCACATGCATAAAATTCCATTTGCTATTTAACGGGCCATCTGATTTAACAGACACCGAAAGCTCAAATTGATGGCTATCATGTTTTGATCTTTCAGAGGCCAACAAAGCCAAACAAGACAAAGCGATAAAGAGATAAAGAGGAAGACCAAAGTTTCAAATACTTCCAGTACCACTCCTGCTAAATCGAGAATTTTTTCCATGGCTGCTTGGAATACTCAACAGAAGACCTTTGTACCCACTTTGAAAGGTACAGTCAATGTTGGCATGCATTCTTGTACACCATTTAAAATCCGAAGACAGGAGTCCTCTTCCAAACCTGGTGAAGATGCTTCAGGCAAGAACTGTCCACCTAGAAAGCCTCGGCTTGCAGGACCAAGCCAGACACTTGGATCCAAAGCCCACAAAGATCGGCCTCAACGCTCTGTCGTCTTGAAAAGTAAAGAGCAGAAAGTGTCGAAAGGAAGCTATGCTCGTCCCTCTGCCAGATCGACAGCTGAGATTTACAGCAGCCAGCATTCAACCGCCGGAAGAAAGATCAGAAAGCAATTCAGTTCTGAAACGATGTCCAGGTCCTCTATCCTGAAAAGGGTCAGCGATCCTAAACCCCACCCCAACGACCCCAGAGAAAAGCTTGTGAAACGCACCCAAAGGAACGGGACTAAAGGCGAACAGGAAAGCAAAGATTCACTGTCCCGAACCACTTCCAAACGCCGTCAGGTCAACTTTGCAAACTGGGAACCTCTTGGCTTGGAGAAAGATAGAGTAAGAGGCTCTCAGGATGACGGCGATGACGACACCACTGCACCTTCCACAGAGAAATGTGGGCTCGCAGAAGGACACAACGGCGGTTGTGCTTGTACCGTCCAACAAGGGCCGCCTTTTCTGCACGAGCTTTGCCAGGAAATGACTCAAGAAGCACCTGCTGATCAGACCAGGGGCGAATCCAACAAGTCATTTTCTCCGAAGGAGCCAAGAGACGCCCGGGGGGGAGAGTATCGCGTCGATAGCTCACCAAGTCCAGAACGAGTGTTAGAATCGGAGTCCTGTAAACGAGAGGCAATCTGTATCCCGCCCACGGCTCCAGCCGGTTGCCGATGTTCAGAACTACCAAGTTACTGCATGTGTGAAATCAAGGAAGAGCAAGAGATCGGGTTTCCTGGGGAAACCGCCGCGCTTTCGAACAGTTTGGACGGGGAAGAATCCGACGAGGAGCTCACCAACTCGTCTCTCTCGAGCAGTGCCAGATCATCCAGCTGGTTATGCGAGCAGATGGTAAAGTGTTTGAAACCTGAGCTTTTCTGCATTCTTGGTTATTGGTTCCGGACGTTAACCTGTTTATATTTATAAACCGTTGCTTTTCAAACAGCTGGCCAGTAGTTTCCACTATTTCAAATGACATGAGAGTTGGCGTTCCCGTTCCAGCTTGATGCTTTTCCGAAAGATTTGAGCTAGCCCAGCGTTTTTTTTAATCTTGGTGACAGGTGCTAGAATTCCCCAGCCAATGTCAGGTGCAGGGAACCAAGAACAACATGGTGAGTTGCTCAGAGCAGTTTCTTTACTGCTCTTTGCATGTAGACAGGAACCTTGTCAGACTAAAGCACACACTCCGCATAAGGATCAGTTCAATTTTGGGAAGGTGTTAGGGAGGATCCCTTCTGGGTTTCTTTCTGCATACCAACCACCCAAGATTGATTTGTCTTTTACTTCCTGGAGAAAAGAGCTCTTCTCTCCTGCAAGCTAGTGCCAGATTCCATCACATCCATTTTTGTGCTGGCTGGGGAATTCTGGGAGCTGGAAGTCCACCCAACTTTAAAGTTGCCAAAGATGAGAAATAACGAGCTAGATGATAACATGCGGAGGGATAAAGTCTCTTGAGAAGGCCAAGTATCTATTTATCTAGTTCTTATTTGTTGAAGAAACAGTGATCAATATTTACACACCTGCGTACCATTCACTGGAAGTGAGTGGTGCAGTGGCCTAAGAGGGTGGAAGCGCCATCGCTTGAGACCTTCAAGACGAGATTGGACTGCCATCTGTCGGAAATGGTGTAGGGTCTCCCGCTTGGGCGGGGGGTTGGACTAGATGACCTACAAGGTCCCTTCCAACTCTGATTATCTGTTATTATCTGTGGAGCTCTGGCCTCACAATCAGGAGGCCGTGAGTTCGACCCTAGGCAGAGGCAGATATTTCTCGCTCTGGCACAATGAGAATATATCTGCAGCAAACTCTGCATTGGCGATAGGAAGGGCATCCGGCCAGTAAACGCTCAGCTCCATTCAGTTGCCTTGACTCCACCCCGCAAGGTCATTAAACAACAACAAAATACCGTTCACTGGAAGGACGTGTTTTCACTTTAATTTTGCAGATGATGACAAAACCTCCAATTTAGACATATCTCTTCATAATTTCTTCTATTGTAGGATGAAGACATTACACTAAAGGAGGGCGTCAACCCCAAGATGGAGACATTTCTTCAGAAACTTCTGAAGGCTCCTGAAAATGGCACCATCCCGCAGGAAGTGTCCAATCGGTATGAAAAACAGAAGTAAAAACCTGTGTTAAATTTCCCTTGCCAGTGACTGCTTTTGCATTTCATTTGATGCTCCAGAAGTTTCTAAGAATGCAGCACTGCTTTATAATGATTAGAGTTCCACACTTTTGTATTATTTTGTAATAATCAGGATTTGCTCAAGGATGTCGCAAGAATTTAATAGACCATTAGATGATTTATTGCAGATCTCCAAGACATTTCTCCTTCTAGACCTGTTGGATTATAGCGTCCACTGCTCTTATTGTGCTGGTTTTAAGATTCTGTACTTATGTAACCTTAGTACTTGTAAATGTGCTTCTTTTCTGGAAAATACTGATCATGAACATGAGGCCATCTTTTCCAGACAAGGAACTTATTTTTCTGTTTCCCCAAATTTTCTCAGCTTAGACCTCTGAACTTAAAACAGCGTATTTTAAAACAGGGTTGTGTCCCATTGTGTTCAACTTAATCCAATTTAACACAGTATTTCAGTCTTCATAGCAGTCAAATAATCAGTACTGTATTCTTGTGATGCTTTTCTCCATATTTTAGCCAAACATCTGACTAGAAAAAAAGGGAATTGATTGTAGGTATAAATAAGATGTGCCAATTATGTAACTGACAATGATGCTATGACATTGTAATGATTTTTTTATTCTGATGAAGCCATTTTGAGTATCTTTTATTTTATTTTCTTTGGTTAGCCCAATCATTTTTTTAAACTGTCCAAAAACAAATAAAAGCATGTTTATTTCTGCAAAGTTTTCACGGTATATTTACTGTTTTACATCCTTGCTTGGTTTTACAAATGTTTTCTATAAAACATTGAGGGACCAGTCTTTAACATCACCTTAACAGGCCTAGTTCTTAAATGCACATGTGACATTTCAAGTGTATAACGTTAAGCCAGATGTCTGTCCTTTCCCCCAAATAAGTACTGGTTGTCCTCATTTAGTGACCACCAGCAGAGGTAATCACTAAGTGAAACTGTGGCTGTGCTTCTGATCTTACTCCAGCTTTCATCACCGTCGTAACTGCAAAGAGTCGCTAAAGGAAGCAGCTGCTAAACAAGGACTGCCTGTATTATTTCTGTGGTTCTATAACAAAAGTGATGTGGTCAAATTGCTGAATAAGCTTTCAGACCCCTCCCCAGTCATTAAATCCTCAGCTCTTAAGATCTGGGTGCTGTTTTCTGGGTGCTGGCACCCAAGATTTGTGTGCATTGATCAAAGTACTTTGTACACACAAGGCCAGAGAATCTGGCAGCTTGGAAATCTCAACAACTGTGATTGTTCAGCTCTGACCACCTTCTGACTCTCTTTACTGATTAGGTTTCGAATGGTCCCCAGCTCCATAAAACTTTATCTTCATCAAATAATAATAAAAAAAAACCAGTAAAACAGCCATGGCCATAAATCTGGAAATGACAGTTCACCTAAGAAATTAAGTGTCCAACTATCCCAAAAGCCCAGGGGAGCAGCTGGACTTTGGGGGCATCATCGGAGTGGGATGGTTCTCCGGATACAGATGGGGGATGTTCTTCCAGAGGCCAAATGCTGGGACAGAAAAGGGATGCTACCCAAGTCCCAAACAGATTACAGGTGGCCCTTCACTTAACGACTGTAATGGAGCCTGCCCATTACGGTCACAAAGCAGGCCATCATGCGACCGACCCAATTTTACCTTTTTGTGTGTGTGTAGGTTGTTAAGGAAATCACCATAGTCATTAAGCAAACCCATTGTTTGCTACAGGGTGTTTTTTGCCCAAAACGGGAAGTAAACCCCATTTTTCAGCCCAAACCGTGTCAAATCAATCATGGGACACTTCAGGACACTGTAAACAGCAGTAAATGCGGACTGGTGGCCAACTGCCTGAATTGTGTCCCCATGACCTGAGGGTGGGTGGGGCTGTAGGAATTTCAGAGCTGGGTGGTAGCTACTTTTGGGGGAGTCCACGGGAACCTTGAATACTCACCAAGCGATCGTTGCTAAGTGGACAACGAACCTCTACAGTTTTAAGGGACACCAATTACACTTGTGTCCTGATGCCGTACACATCAATGTAAGTCGCAGAGTTTGTGCTGCAATGCAGTTCATCCTCATCCGCTCGATCTCCATGATTCCAGCATCCTCTTTGTTTAGGAAAAAAGTTTGTCATTGGCTCTCGTGTGGTGCTATCACAGCAGTCAGGCACCCAGAACACGAGTGAAGCCAGCGCCGCAGAAAATCCTCCATCTAACAACAAACTGAACGTGCCCGTCCCAGTTTGTGATGGCGGAGACTTCAGTTATTTGCTGAAGCCAGCCCCTGCTTGCTTGGACTTCATGTTCCCTTCAAGGGGGTTGAAAAAGTCCCAGCGATGCACCTGAGCTTTAGTCAATTGCTGGATCAGGAAGAGCTTGTCCCGACTCTCCTGTGGAGACACCAGACAGCTGATTAAAACATGTCATCATTAACAATGGTTTATGAATGAATGAATGAATGAATGAATGAATGAATTTGTCAACTCATAAAATATTTCTATTGCCAACAGAAAGGGATGGGGGGAAGCAGTGCAGCAGCTTGCAAAATCGAAACTGCATTCCATAAATGTTTTCAAAGATAGTAACTAGGTGACTGAAGTTTCTGCCATGCAAAATTCTAACTGGAGAGCATGGTTGATGACTCTTGGCTATGGATGTGTCCCATTGGAGAATATGAATTACGATACACCCAGAGGGGTGGGGCAAAACCAGGGTCAAGGGTGACAATGGACGATGTGTCTCAGAGTCGGCTACACCCAGGCGGACATGTTAACTCCCAATAAATCCTTTTTTAAGTTTTGGAAGTTTGGCTCGAGACTCATGATTTAAATGGGGGTAACCACTAGAATCCTGACAGAATTCTTTATTGGCCTTGTGATTAGACACACAAGGAATTTGTCTTGGTGCAAATGCTCTCAGTGTATCGGATAAACTGCCATTTGCCCTGAACTGCATGCCAAACCCGAAACTCTAGCTAACCACCCAACAGTCAACATAGTAAGTCCGAATGAAATACAGGTAGCCCTCAACTTACAACAGTTCATTTAGTGACCGCCCAATGTCATAACATCACTGAAAAAAAGTGACTTATGACTGTTTTTCACACTTACAACCATTGTAGGATCCCCTTGGTCATTCGGATACTTGACAACTGACTCACATTTGTGACGGTTGCAGTGTCAAGTAGTCATGTAATCACCTTTTGTGACCTTCTGACAAGTAAAGTAAATGGGGAAGCCACATTCACTTAACAACTTTAGTGATTTGCTTAACAAATGTGGCAAGAAAAGTCGTAAAATGGGGCAAAACTCACTTAACAAATTTCTCACTTAACAACATAAATGTTGGGCTCATTTGTGCTCGTAAGTTGAGGACTACCTGTAAATCACTCTGAAATGTCACAAAGTGTGAATCCAGCAAAACGCAAAGAAACAGTGCTTAGAAGCCCAAGCTGACTAGATCTAAAATCTAACACGGTTGAAGGATCTCTGCTTCGTAAGATCTTCCAGTATTGTTTCAACAGAAAACGCTTCTGGCAGAGATGACAGCCTCCCAAACTGATAGATGCCATTTCATTAACTTAGAAGAAGAAGGTAATGAGAGGCTAGATTTAAAGTTCAAACATAAATTTGACCTGTATAAAATGTGCATGGTGTTCCAATCTCTGCCTCCACAAATCAATAAAGAAAGCCACGTGTCACTCAGGGTATCATTTGATGAATAACATTACGCATTCAGTAAGAGCAAGGTAGCAGGACAGCATTAACAAATGCTGTTAGGTTAAAACTTACCGTAGCTAATTGTTCCCTCAGTTGATTAATCACTCTTTTGTGTGCTCCAGCCAAGGCAATGAAACAAAACACAACAAAGCTATAAAACAAGGTGAAAAATATATAGATGAGACACTCTGGTATGGACTAAGTTTGTAAAACACAATCTTCTGAATTCAGAGCCAATATGAAACTAATAGGTATTCACAAGGCATGGAGAATATGTGGTTATGGGGTTATTAATATGGAACATATTAATCAAATCAAGGCTCACTGGTGTCTGTAGTAAGCCACAATAACCATGCGTATACATAATGAGGTCATGAATATGTCATTATAACACCTAATAAGAGGATGGAAGCTCGAGTGATTGGAACACTGGGCTGGAGGTTTCAAAGCCCATGTTAGAGACCTGAGAACTGCCGTGGGGCGGGGTTGAGTTCTCATCCTTCACTCCAGCTCCTTCCAGGGACATGGAAGGAATCCCCAACTGGGCATCCCTGGGGCAATGGTATGTCACTGGCTAGTCCTTTCAACCTGGAAGGGCCTCGGTGCTTCTGACATGGTACAAGAACACCAAATGAAAATACGGAAGCCAAGTTGTCATCATTAGGTCCTCTCTTGCAAATATTTAGAATAAGGAATCTTAAGGTTAAGCAGTCCCACCAAAATACTGAACATGAAAATTTGGGACAATTATGCCTTCAAACATGTACAGTTCAGTCAATCATCTTGACTGCCACCAGCAAAATACGGCAACCTTCATCCTAAGGCAAGAGTCTCCAAAACTTGGCAACTTTTAAGACTTGTGGACTTCAATTCCCAGAATTCCTCAGCCAGCTAGGAATGAAGAATTCTGGGAGCTGAAGTCCACAACTCTTAAAATTCCCAAGTTTTGGAGAGCCCTGTCCTAAGCAATCAATGACCAGGATTAAGGAAGGAGACATAATGGTACTTTCAAGTACAGCAAAGAGTTATGGGGGCAGCCAGGAACATCAAACATCACCCAACACCTCCATTTTAATCATCTTTAAAGATGCTTTTTTGAAAAATAGTCAGTATGGTCCATGTGTGGATTCCACATTAAACTATCTACCCCTGCTTCATGTACCCCAATTGCAGAGGTTATACAAAACACGACGCCCAACTGAAATCCACGTGAGAGCTTGCCAAAACACTTGTGCGAATCACACCCCTGGGTCTGTCAACAAAAGCTCACCAGGTAACCATGAAGAAAGGCACGGCAAACGTTTCAGAAGAAATGCCGTTCAGGATTCTCTGCAGCACGAGGGGGAATTTCTGGATGGTGTGTCCAATGACATCCCACGAACGATTGAAATTCAGAAAAGGCCCACAGGCTTTAGAGGAAGGAATGCTGTTTGGGAAGGGACAGTTGAGACAACACCAGATAGGGTCAAGCATACTGTATGTGCTACACTTTATTTATTTATGTATTTGGTTATTTATATCCAGCCTTTGTTATTTTTTTTTTTTACAAATAACTCAAGGAGGCAAACATACCCAATACACCTTCCCTTTTCTTGTTTTCTCCATAACATGTTCTGACCCAGCTCCCCAAACACGACAAACCCTCTGTATTTAAATCAATGATTCTTTTAGGAGAACGATCAATGATTCTTTTAGGAGCGCCAGCAGCTCCAGCAAAAGTTTCTCCTGCAGGCTAACAAGCAGGGAGATGAATAGTTTTTTGCCTGCCACATCTATTTCTCTCCGTCCCCTGCCTTTTATCCCCAGAGCTAGGGTGGGGCTTTGCTAGCAGTGGTGGCTCTTCCATCCCAAGGACCGGCCCACGGATTTCCACTGCTCTCCTCTCCTCTGCCTTCTGTGCATTCGCGTCTTAGGCACGGGACCCAGCTCCTCCTCCTCCTCCTCCTCATCAGCCACCTCCAGACCTGGGGTCTGTTGATTCTCCAAGGGCTGGTGGACAGGCCAGGCTCCACCTCTGACCCTCTCTCTGCCAGCTCCATTCCCCCGCGGAGCTCCCTGACTCCCACACCTCCTACTCCTATTCAGCTGCTGGAGGGGCTGGCGGCCAATAGGCCATAATGTAACAACTCTGTGAAGTGTGTTGGGTTGAGAGAGTAGGACTGGCCCAAGGTAACCCAGCTGGCTTTCATGGCTAAGGCAGAACTTGAACATGATTTCTTGTTTTTTGTCTGACACCTCAACCAGTAGATCGAATTTAGCTCTGTTACCCTTGTAGAACATTACAGCAGCTTACTGCACTCAATGGCTACTAAATGTAGACTACCATCTTCATGATCTCAAGTCTACCAGTGCTGGAGATGCTGGCTGAGGTACAATCCATGTGCAGGCACATATCTCAAGGAAGGCTACGCGGTTCCTCTACTTGTCCATGGGGACATGCTCCTTAGCTACTTCTCTAAGAGTTTCTATTGAGCAGCGGGGCAAGAACCTAGACTACAATACAGGGGAGGATAATGCAAAGGTACATCAAGGAACACCTGTCACCAACATGAAAGCAACTGACCGTGTCATGCTGAGTCCCAAAGGAATGAATGCCAAAATGAGACCAAGCAGAAGTACCACCAGGAAGAAAAAGTGTGAACTGGAGGCTCTGAAGGGCCGTGCTGAAGGTTTACATGTGTGCATCAGGCTCAACTGGAAAGTGAAAAGAGAAATTAAGATCTAATAGTTAAACACTCAAGAGGAAAAAAAAAAAACACAGATGGATTTTTTTTACATTACAGAGAGGCAACTACAGGGAGTCAAGACCACAATCGACCCCAAACTTCTGTGGCTAAGGGAGATGTTTGTTACGACCTTCCTTGCCACAGGTGTTTTTTTTAATTATTATATTTTTAATTATTATATTTTTTTCTTTACATATCTCAATCACTTATTAAACAGTACTGCGACATTTTTTTTATACAACTACATTCCATATCCAATACAGTTTATACATTCTATTCCTGTATCTTCTACATCTATTATATACATTTCCTTTTCTTATTTCTACTTTCTATCCAATCGTACCATTTCTCCCATAGTGCATAATATTCAGTATCTTTTCCTTTTAATTCTATAGTCAATTTATCCATTTCCACGCACTCAATAATTTTTTTTAATTATTAGGACTTTGGATGGTATGTATCCTTTCTTCCAACACTGCGCAAAGGCGATCCTTGCTGCTGTTATTATATGTAACGCCGTATATTTTGCCCTTTGATTGTATTTTCCTTTAATTATCCCTAAGTGAAATAGTTCCAGAGCAAATTCTATTTTATTTCCTATTAATTCCTGTAACCACTTTTTGTATTTTCCTCCAATATTTTTTGTTGTTGCTTCGGGGCATAACCGTCATTGTATGATAGAAGGCACCTTGTTTTTGTCTGCATTTCCAGCGGTTTGGATTTGAGTTAAGGGTAAATCTTAGCCAGCCTTGCCGGCGCCACTTGCCACAGATGTGAAATGAACTGCTGGTCACAACAATGGTTGTGAAGGGAATCTGGCTTCCCTGTGGACCTCGCTTGTGAGGAGGTTGCAAATGGGGATCCTACGACCCCAGGATATGGCAACCATCACACATATTAGCCAGTTGCCAAGCATCTGAATTTTAATCATGACTGTAGGGATGCTGCAAACGGTCGTAAGGATGAAAAACAGTTGTAAATCCTTTTTTTCAGTGCTGTTGTAACTTCAGTCGCTAAATGAACAGTTGTATCCCAAGGACTATACCTGTACTTCCCTAGATATTCACACTGGGCCCAAGAGGGAACAAGGGCAGGCCTTCCTAGATGATTCAAGGCACACAAAAAAGACCATCTAGTTACCTTTTTAATATAAAAGACAATGAAATATTTCACGGCTGCAATTGCTGGGAGGAGGGGACAGTAGAAGGTTCCGATCCAGCAGATCGTCTGTCCATAAACTATTTCCAACACATTATCTGGGATAGCAAACTCCTGCAGCCCAACCCACCGGAAAGCCTTGACGGGACAATGGGTAACAATCAACCTAAGAGGAGAAAAATGAATTCACTTTTGATCCTTCATGCCCAGCACATGCCTCCATAAAAACCCAAAACACATGTTGTTAGATGCAGGGGTAGTATTCAGCCGGTTCTGACCAGTTCTGGAGAACCAGTAGTGGAAATTTTGAATAGTTCGAAGAACTGGCCAAGAGCACCTCTATTCCCTGCCTCCCATTGACTCCCAGCTGATTGGCTGGGTCTTCTTTGGTTGCCCTGTACAGGAGATCGGAGCTGGAAAGCAGGTTAGTGGGGAGGGAATGGAGATTTTACAGTAACTTTCCCTGCCACGCCCACCAAGCCACGCCCACCAAGCCACACCCACAGAACTGGTAGTAAAAAAAATTTTTGAATCCCACCACTGCTGCCCATCTCACTGTTCAATGATCCTCCAGTTTGGAGTCTAGTCTAAAAGTGAAAGGTTATAGACCGGTGTGGCTCTCTGTCCCAAACAAGCCACTCTGAACCCTCCTGGGAATTACATACTCACTTCCTAGGAAAGTCAATGAAGACGATAACGGCGAAGATGATGATCAAGTCAAAGATCATCAGTTTATACATTTCCTGGCCAACTCGGGATTCCCAACACTGAAACAAGAAGATTCCCAGATTAAAAACAGCAACTGTGGGGGGAAAAAAATCACCAAGCAGCATAAAACCAAAAGTTGGAAACAGCTATTGGCATCTTAGTGAATTACAGGCAGTCCTCGGTTTATAACCACAATTGAGCCTAACATTGATGTTGCTAAGTGAGACAGTTAAGTGAATTTTGCTCTGTTTTACTCCCTTTCTTGCCACCGTTGTTAAGTGGATCACCGTGGTTGTTAAGTTAGTAACATGGTTGTTATGTGAATCTGGCTTCCTTCTTGCCTTTGCTTGTCAGAAGGTCGGAAAAGGAGATCATGTGAACCCAGGACTCAGCAACCAAGCATTCAAATGTTGATCATGGGATCGTACGCAGGCTGCAGCAGTTGTTAAGTGTGTAAAATGGTTGTAAGGAGTCTTGGGTGCTCTCTGAGGTTGTCTGTTTTCTTGCAGGTGTTTCATTACCCAAACTAGGTAACTGTCAGGATTCTGGCAGTCACCCCCATTTAAATCATGAGTCTTGAGCCAAACTTCCAAAACTTCCAAAGGATTTCTTGGGAGTTAACATGCCGGCACTGCCTGGGTGTAGCCGACTCCGAGACGCATCACTCATTGTCACCCTTGACCCTGGTTTTCCCTCCATCCCCCTGGGTGTCTCGTAATTCATATTCTCTAATGGGACACATCCATAGCCCAGAGTCATCAATCATGCTCTCCAGTTAGATATTTGCAGGGCAGAAACTTCAGTCACTTAGTTGCTATCTTTGAAAAACTATTTATGGAATGCACTTTCAGTTTCCAAGCTGCTGCACTGCTCCCCCTCCCTTTCTGTTGGCAATTCTAAAAAACACCATAGAAATATTTTATGAGTTGACAGTAACATCATCAGAAATTTATTTGAATGGTTACCTAAATGAACTGTTTAAATTGAGGACTACCTCAAAAAGAGCCGTGGTGGCCCAGTGGTTAGAGTGCAAGTACCGCAGGCTACTTCTGCTGACTGCCTGCAATTTGGCAGTTTGAATCTCACCGAGCTCAAGGTTGACTCAGCCTTCCGTCCTTCCGAGGTGGGTCAAATTAGGGGTCAGATTGTTTGGGGGCAATAGGCTGACTCTGTAAACCGCTTAGAGAGGGCTGTAAAAGCACTGTAAAGTGGTATATAAGTCTAAGTGCTAGTGCTGTTGCTACCTGTTTTTATATCAAGGCAAAAAATCTCAGTGAGGGGGCTGATCTTCTTTGCCATTAAGTGTTGTTCAAGGAAAGCCAAGAGAGACATCTTTAATTCACAAACCTAATTTGATGACTCACGTACACTTCGTAAGTAAATGGACTTACTGGGTAAAGGTGGTAGTTGTAGCCACACGTCTTGCATTTGTCAGCACAGGACGTGATTCGGGTCCACAGCGAAATCAAAAGGACGACAACGTTGGCCAATCGCACAAAGACACACCTTCAAGACATAATGGAGGTACATGAAGAAGTGAGCCAGTATCCCAGATGTTTTGCAACAGAAGATTAAAGAGCAATGGTGGGCATATACGAAATTTGTTGCTGGGGTTATCACACTGCTAAGCTGTTTGTTCTCTGTGGCTTGCCTGCTCAGTGTTGGTGGAAGTGTTCTTGGTGGCTCCTTGAACATAAACCGACTATACAAACCAAAACAAAAACCCCACTACCTTCTAGCAACTTCTAGTATGGTAATAAAATGTCTGCAAGAAATTTATTTGCTGTCTATCTTGCCTCAAGGTAAAAAAAAAAAAAAAGCTCCTTTTGGGATGCTTACCTTTAAACAGTCTTTTTTAACAGGCAATTAGTGTCACATATCATACTAAAACATGCCGTGGTTTGCTTGGCTGGGTTTAGCACGTTGTATGAATCCAAATACTGAAGTGAGGACTCCTTGGTGTTCTTGGGAAAATGTCTGTTTTCTTGTTTCCTTACCCAAACCCGGTAACATCATCACTGCTAGTGATGACTAGCACTGATGATATTACCTAGTATGGTAATGAAACATCTGCAAGAAAACTACCAAGATTGGACAGCACCAAGGACCCCATAGTTTCCTCCTCTTCCTCCCCACCCCGCAAACTCTATTCCTTTCCAGTACTGATGACATTATCTAGAATGGTAATGAAATGTCTGCAAGAAACCATAAAGCTCAGAGAGCACCAACGACTCCTTATTTCAGCCCTGAGCTAAAAATATTCTTTTCTGTTGGGACCACTTGATCATTTGTCCCATTTCCTATGTGCAATACTTTTTATTTATTTATTTTTATTTATTTATTTATTTGATTTGCCAATTGTTTACAAGATAATAAGTATAAATGTATACATAGTTGTGAATACATGAAATGGGTACATATAAGAAAAATAAAAGAAGAATAAGAAACAATAGGACAGGGACGGTAGGCACGTTGGTGGCTTTATGCACGCCCCTTACAGACCTCTTAGGAAAGGGGTGAGGTCAATAGTAGACAGTCTAAGGTTAAAGTTTTTGGGGTTTGGGGAAGAAACTACAGAGTCGGGTAGAGTATTCCAGACATTGACCACTCTATTGCTGAAGTCGTATTTCCTGCAATCAAGTTTGGTGCGGTTAACCTTGAGTTTGTATCTATTGTGTGCTCTTGTGTTGTTATGGTTGAAGCTGAAGTATTCATTGACAGGTAGGACATTGCAATGTATGATTTTATATATCATGCTTAAATCAGACCGAAGACGGCGTAATTCAAGGTTTTCTAGTTCTAGAATTTCAAGTCTGGTGGCATAAGGTATTCTACAACGAGTAGAGGAGTGGAGAACTCTTCTTGTGAAATATTTCTGGACTTTCTCAATTGTGCTAATATCAGATATCTAATGTGGGTTCCAGACTGATGAACTGTATTCGAGTATTGGTCTAGCAAATGTTTTGTATGCTCTGGTTAGTAGTGTGATATTACCAGAGAAAAAGCTACGTAGGATTAGGTTAACAACTCTTAATGCCTTTTGGCTATGTAGTTGCAGTGGCTCTAGCACTTAGATCATTAGAGGTGAGTATTCCAAGGTCCTTTACTCCTCTAATTATTTTCCTACTGAAAACAGCTGCTTCTGAATTCTGATTTCAGGACCCACCAAAGGAGCTAAGGGGGTTTCCCAGCCTCTACAGACAATTCCAGCCATTCCCCCTATGTGAGAAAAGAATGCAAACAACGGAAAGGCCACTATGTTACCTGATCAGAGTTAAGCGTATCTCAAAGACGGGCGAATAGTCTTCATATTTGATGAGAAATGAAAAAATCAGTGGGGCAAAAAAGTTCGCGACAGTGATCACCATAGAAGGCAAGTATTGCACCAAGAGGTCGCCTAATTTGATGTTGTTTTCCTGCGTGGAAAAAAGTTCCTTCGATTTGTTAAAGATTCTAGTTTATATCCACCCATAATGGCTGGGTTCAACAAATCGTAGTTAAAATAAGTACACGTTTAGCTCAATGGGTAAAACAACTATCATTCTAAGCCAATTCCACTCCCTCCCCGAGAACTGTTAAGAAAGTACAAACTGATTGAAAGGATAAAATGACACAGGATTTCCACGAGATAAATTAAGATCAGAACATAATTTCAAACATTGCTTGCTACTTACTGGGAAACTGTGTTCTTGTGAATAGACGGTTACTCTGTAGATGGAATAAAAACAAGCCGACAAGACAGCCAAAACGACACAGTTTAAGGAGATCCTCAAACAATAAATGCGTGCTTTCTCTTTGAAGCTTCTGTCTGCTGCCCTCTGTCTTAATCGTTCATCCTGCAAATCTGTCTGCGAACAGAAATATATTTATAGGCTTAATTTTTAAATCAATCACAAGCAAAATTATTTTAAAACGAATCTTTGGGTCAAAAGAAGAGACCGCAGTCATCTGAGACAAAGCAATGATGTGTTCCTGGTCAGAAGACAAAATAAAATGTTGTATAATTTAACAATCAAGTATCTCCCCAACTGACTAGTCTTTTTTATTAACTTTTACTGCTGATTTTTCTAAAATAACTTGTGACAAATGCCAGGAGAGGGGGGGGGGGGAAACTTATATATACTTTTTTTCTAGACTATTGTATTGTACTGTATTGCAAGTTTATTCAACTGTTTGCTACTTGGGATATTTGAGAAGAGAGGACGGTTCAATATGTTCTTAGAAAAAGAAATATACGTACTTTAAGTTCATAAAGTAAACTACTATGTTTCAGCCGAGCAGCATTTACATCCGTGATGCAGAAATCCCAACCAGCCAGAATCTTATTGCAGTAGCTCTGAAACGGATCTTCGTTGTATATCAAGCTTCGCTTAAAACCTTCCACCGAGCTGTTTATAACATTGCCAGGGATGCATTTTTGTGTGTGTGTTTTTTGTTTTAAAAGAAGAAAGCAATGTTAGAAATTTCAGGATGGTGTTTATAATAATTATCTTCCTTAATAGTTACACATCTTGCTGTTAAATTAATCCCTAAGTATTTTACTTTCTTAGTAATCTGAATACCTATTCCCTTCATTTACTCTTCATGGCATGGGATTTATTTTATCAATGCTTAAATAACAAAGATGGAAGTTAGAAACAGGGAAACAAAATAAAGAAGGTAAGTTAAAAGAGATAAGCAAATATTATGATTAATACGTTGAATATTACTATTTTAATATTGTAGAATCCATACCAATGTAATAAATGATGTTGCAAATTTTGATTACTGTTCAACTAAGATATTTGCACCCGGACAACACACTGTTCAACTGAAGATGGAATTATTATATATTAAAAATAAAAAAAATGTAATAAAGAAAAAAAAGAAAAAAGAAATTTCAGGATGGAGTTTAAAAATTCTACACAAACTTCCATGCCGGCTGGGGAACTCTGGGAGTTGAAGTTCACACATCTTAAAGTCACCAAAGTTGAGAACCCCTCCTACAAATAGCAAACTTTACTTTGGATTGCTACAAACAAATACTCGGACAATGATGGATAACACTGTCTGAATAGCGAGATGTCAGATTTGGGGAATTTATATTACAGGTAGTTCTCAACTTAAGATTAAAATTGAGCCCAGCATTTCTGTTACTAAGCAAGCTTTGACCCATTTTACAATCTTCTTGCTGCATTTAAGTAAATCACTGCAGTTGCTAAGTTGCTACGTGCTAAGTCACCCAGTTGTTAAGTGAATCTGGCTTCCCGTTTGACTTTGCTTGTCGGAAGGTCACAAAAGGTGACCCCCATGACCCTGTTGTCAACCCTGATCTGACTGAAGCCATTTTGGAACCTTTGCTGGAGCTGAGGGATAGGGAGGGGGGATTTTAGATGGTTGGGATTTTGTAGCCAAAACAAAATACTTTCTCTTGAGAACCAAGGACATTCTCACACCAGGTCAGAGGGAGGCGGAGTAATGTCACCTGGCAACCAGACCGTGCCGTGATTGGACCATGTGACCGATAGTTTTGAGAAAGTGACAAACTTTTACTTTGAATGAGGTGAAAACAGCGGGAGACTTCAGGGTCAGTTTTCACCAGATCTGTGCCAACATGGTACTTCCAATAAAGCTTTTCTTTGAGGAATCTACCTGCCTCGGAGTTTTGCTTGCTACGGCTCTCTTACTTGGGACCCTGACACCTGTAACTGTCACAAATATCAACCAGTTGTCGAGCGCCTGAGTTTGGATCACGTGACCACAGGACTCGTCGTAAGTCACTTTTTTCAGTGCTGATGTAATTTCCAACTATCACTAAATGAATTGTTGTAATTCAAGGACTACTTGCGCAGTTATGTGGTCAGTGTCAGGGCTCCGGCCTCCACCCCCATTTAAATCATGAGCAGCTTCTCTAAGAGTTTAAATCAGATTTATTAGGAGTAAACATGCCGGTGCTACCTGGGTGCATCTGACTCTGAAACACATCATTCATTTCACCCTTGACCCTGGTTTTCCCCCCACCCCCTGGATGTATATTCTCCAATGGGACACATCCATAGCCAAGAGTCATTAATCATGCTCTCCAGTAATAATCTTGTGCGCCAACAGCTTCGGCTGCCAAGGCGATTATCTATGAAGCATTTAAGGAATGCACTACTTCCCCCACTCTCTTCCTGCTGGCAACTCTAAAAGACCAGAGAAATATTTTTGAGTTGACAGTCAGACTATCTTACCCATGTCTTTTAAATACCCCAAAGCCCTTTAGAGTTCTTCAATCCTCAACTCTGCTCTTTTAGAGCGGTCGTTTCTATGGCCCTGGCTTGGCAAAGGGAAGGTCCATTTTCCCAGCAGGATTTACCGTTTGATAATCCAGACAAAGCTCATTGAAAGGTAAGCCAGCGTGATCAGCAAATATGCCAGTGGCACGTGGTACTCCAGCACACCCAGAGGTACGTTGTCCACCGAGTAATAGCCATAAAAGAGACTTGTCATTTCAAGGAACCCCTGCGAACAGAATTCAACAAAGGAAGGTCAAGCTACTCTATTCAGACTTGCAATGGGGAACGGTCAGGCTTTAGAAATATGTTCAATACAGCAATCTGAAACCATCGATGGCTGTTAGGTTGCAGCCAATACAATCCATTTTTCCCTTCTATTTTTGGCTCATTCAGAAATCCAAGAGCAACAGAAGTCAAATCCTATTGAAAGCACGGTTTGCATAATGAACGAAGCCATAGTCAGATCTCTTATGTTGCCTGAAAAAAGGCAACCACTGGCTGCAAACTAATGGCTGGTAAGTAGGACTTTATTAGTCACCAACCAGCATATGCACATAAAATCCATCTTAATTCTTACGTACAACCACAGCGAAGGATCCAAAAGGCAACAAGGACTGATCTGTAAGCTAATGGCTTATAAACAATGGTTAGTATAGCATGTAGTGTGACTCCATTGTGTGGCCACTTGGTGGCCTGCTGAAAACAGCAGGTTCTTTAGGACTCAGAGACAATAGGTTCCATCTAGGGTGACATGTCTAAAATGAATACATTTTAAAAAGAGTTAGAGGAAAAAACATATTAATCCACCTCTTTTCAACTTGCCAAGAACTTTAAGGTCAGCAACAGACCGCTGGCTGTGCAGCATTTTCTTAGGATTTGGGCCCTATGCCGTGATTCAAATTCTCTTGGGAGCTTTTATCATCTTTCGATATTTTTCATTCTTAAGCACAAAGTAAAAACTCTCTTGTTTCTTAAATAAAATATAACACCTGGAGGTTATGATTTAGTCAAAATTTCTACCTGCCAGAGGTATTTTTCAAGAAGAGGGGGTCCCCAGCAAACAACATGATCAGGATGATCTAATGATCTCTGGTCAAAAAATCGGGGGTTGCAGAGAAGTGACCTATCTTTTGCAATAGGTTTATGAGAACACCGCTCCTAGTGTGCTATCATTGTTGCCCTCATGCCTTTAACAGGTGTTAGATTAGGGGGCTGGTGTCATCCTCTTTATCTTAAAGACTGCAAGAAGGAATAGAGATAAAAGATTCACAAGCAAAGCCTGACGCAATTCACTTTTTCTAAGCGTGTACCTGCGGAGGAACTGACAAACTAATTTAGCCAAGGTGGCTAAATACCCCCCTTATACATAGCGTAGTAGAGCAATCGTGTATTAATTTTGGAGAACAAAAAATTAGAAATCTGATTGCACCTTTTCTGACTCACAACATTCATTATTAAAGCGTGCCATGAGCTGCAAATTTCTGTTTGCTCATTGGTTACACAGCAAACGCACTTCTGAAGCCCTGATTTTTTTCTTTTCTTATATATGGAGAGGGGAAAAAAAAGATTTAGGATTACTGTTCTCCCCCTAATGTCTTATGATGGCAAGACACCTAGCTAAGAGTGGCTCATTAAGTAAGTTCCAACATGGCTTAATAATATCTACTCATGTGAGCCAGACTGAAGAAGATCAAAGGATGTTTAAAAATGGGGGAAGGAATCAGGGTGTCAGGATTCCAGCAGTCACCCCAGTGAAATCATGAGTCTCGAGCCAAACTTCCAAAACTTCAAGAGGATTTATTGGGAGTTAACATGTCTGGCACTGCCTGGGTGTAGCCGACTGTGAGACATATCATTCATTGTCACCTTTGACCCTGGTTTCCCTCCCACCCCACCCCCTGGGTGTATCATAATTTATATTCTCCAATAAGACACATCCATAGCTAAGAATCATCAGTCATGCTCTCCAGTTAGAATTTTGTTTGGCAGAAACTTCAGTCAGCTAGTTACTATCTTTGAAAACTATTTATGGAATGCACCTTCGATTTCCAAGCTGCCGAACTGTTCTTTCAAACCCCTTTCCCCCCTCCCTTTCTGTTGGCAACTCTAAAAAGACAATTGAAATATTTCATGAGTTGACACAAGGCCGGTTCCAGCTTCAATTTACAAAAAAAGCAAAACTGGTCTCTCTTTTTTTTTTTAGCACTAGAAGTAGAGGTAGAATTTTTTCAACCTTGCAAATGAAAGGGAAAACACATATAGATATGTTATCATAAACAACTGGGAGCAATAGGGAAGACCTCTGGAAAGGAACACCTTTTTAATCAGATTCAATACTTGATTTAAAAAAAAAAGCAGGAAGTTTTAGAAAGTTATGATCAAGTACTCACTGTGCCAGATAACAGATCTATAATGTAACTGTAGAAGTAGACCAGTCCCTTGGTGCTGACGATTGTATAAACAGTACATTTTGGCCCTGTAAGGAACGACATTCAGAGCAAAAATACAAGGAAGAAAAAACTTGAATATTTTGACCAAAAGCTGCATCGAGCATAACCTGTTTTTCTATACTCAGGTACAGATAGTCCTTGACTTATGACCACAGTTGGGATTGGAAATTCCATTGCACAAAAGCAAGGCGGTTGCTAAGTGAACTCCACCCGATTTTATTACTTTTTTTTTTTTTGCTATGGTTGTTGAGCAAATCGCTGCAATTGTTAAGTGAATCGCTGCAATTGTTAAGTGAATCATGCAGTTGTTAAGTGAATCTGGCCCCATTGGTTTCGTTAATTGGAAGCTGGCCGGGCCAAATTTTGATCACAGGACCACAGAGATGCTGTGACGGTTGTAACGCGAGGACCAATCCAAAGCCTTTTTATTTTTCAGGGCTAAGTTCCAATGGTCGTTTAACGAATGGCTGTAAATTGAGGGCTAATCGTGTCCTGGAAAGGGGTTCAGAGAAGAACGAGTTACCTGTTTCTGGGGGAACTTTCACGTAGCTGCCATTCACAACTCCATATTTAACAAGAGCCGTCGGAAGGGTGATAAAGCCGAACAGGAGAAGGAAGATGACGACGTTTAACACCACCAGGAACCGCAGGAAAGAGAAGTAGGACTTAACCCCGGTGCCAAATTTCTCTAAGAGAAAGAGAGAAGAATATTAACATGGAAACATTCCAGCATTGCACAAGCTAATCTTTTAAGGAGAGCATTCAGCATGAAGACATTCCAACAATCAGTTTACCTGACTCATAGCCTTTGGTGATTTGATTTGAGGGCAGCTTTGCATGCCAATTGTGGCCTGTCCCATCATGGTTTGTACCTTAATCTAACTCCAGGAAGCAATTGATTATGATTAATTAAATAAATTTTAGGCAAACAAACCATTGGGTTGTTTCTCCTAAATGACACCCATAAAATAAAATATAATTTGCTGCGGTATCCTGATTTTTTCTAGGATGTTCTTTTTAGAGACACTCTGCCATGCCCCCCTGTCAGAGTCTGAATCTGAGGAGGAAGCTGACAGGGAGCGGGAGTATGGCTTTGTTGGCTGTGGAGGAGGCTGGGGAAGGGTAAAGTCTGGCTGGGCAGAGCAGGGAAGAGGTAGAACAAGGGAGAGGGAGTTCAGAGGAAGACCCAGGCCCACCCCTTCTTCATCCTACGGTACGCAGGGAGGAATGGAGAAGGGAGCAACGTGAGTTGCATGGCTTACGGGGGAGGAAAGGGCTCTGATTCCCTTCATTAGCCACACCTGGGAATGAAAGTTTAAAAGAACTGAATACTGCTTGCGGCATGTGCTGGGAACAAACGTGACTTTATCCTGTGTTGCGTTTGCTTATCTGTGTTCCTGGCGTCTTCCCAACCGTGTAAGTTTTGCTGTGCCTTCACGTCTGGAATTCTTGCTCCTGCCCTGCCAAACTAATTACCTCAGTTTGACTTGATTGGATTTATAGTTACAGTTTGTGTTGACCATGTTTTGGACTTAATTCTCTGCAGTCAAAGGCTGTTCCTGGGAGAGTTCTTCTCCAGCCAGAAGGTAACCAGGACATTGGGGGCAAAGTTGGAGTTAATAAAGGGACTCTTATTGTTTATCTGACTGTGTTGCCTTTGTGCCACGCCCTGGGTCATCACACACTCAACTGGCATCATTAATCTTTTGTGCTGAATAACAACTCAGAGTGCAAAAACCATGAATAAGATTTACCCTCGATGCTACGGATGTCATATCTCCACAATTCCAGGTAAGAGATTACTTCTTTGATATTCTCTGTCATTCTTTTGAGTGATTTATTAGTTGCTTTCTTCCACTGATTCCACCTTGACTGGGATTGTATTTGTTTTTGTTCAAGCTCCCTGCTCAGAAAAACAGACGTATTAAGGACATCTTTGGAATGAGCAAAATGCAGGTTAAGTTCTTCCATTACTCTAAGCATAACTTGGTTTCTTTGGTTTACTGGATTGTGTGAACAACAATTATTATACCGATTTATGGTTCACCCAGTTCTGGGAATCTCCCCAGCTGTTTTTTCCCCATAGACTCTATTTAAAAAAAAAAACACAAGGTATCATTCATTATTCTACCAAACTCTCAACAAATTCCCAGTAGTTTGCAGCTTAAAAACACAAATAAAAGATAATTGTGATGTTTACTAGATGAAAAGTTGTAAATCAAGAACTACCTGTATTAAAAGCTCTTCTAAAGCATGGCATGCAAATGTGTTCCTGAACTTTTCAAGAATTTATTACACGGGTCTTCAAACTTGACAGCTTTAAGACTTGTGGACTTCAACTCCCAGAATTCCTCCTTCAGTCTTGTTAGCTCAGGAATTCTGGGAGTTGAAGTCCACAAGTCTTAAAGTTGCCAAGTTTGGGGACCATACACCCTTTTTTGGGGGGAGACAGCTTGAAACACAGCATGCAATTTGGAAAATCTCAACATGCTGATTGCAAGCAAATATTTAAACAGAGCTGCAAGTTTAAAGCAGTCCACCATGAGACCCCGTGGATTTCTTTTTATGAATGGAACTTAGATCTCCCCTAGAATCCATTGCCAAATATCTGAAAAATTTGTTTTTTGTTTTGTTTTAACAAATAGAAAGGGATCCCAGGCCTATTCCTCTCTATAGTTTGCAGTGTTTCTATTTAAACCTTAGACGTCTCTTCTCCGCAAGGGGCAAGGCGCATTCTCTCAACGGACGGTCGAGGTTGACATTTCTTGATTCTATCCCTTGGATGAGATTCCTGGCCTCTCCAGAAGCCGATCGTGCAAAACTGTGGCAGTTATCCACATTTCCGGTTACTAATCTTCGTCTCCGCATAGATTGGTAACTGGGCAGTTCTTGGAGGAAGGTTACTGCTGGCACATGGGGGTCAGGAAGAAAAACATCTGCCAGAATAACAACAATAAATGACCTTTATCATTTGGTAGCATGTGGTCTTAAGAGGTACTCAATTGTTCACCATGAAAAAGGGCCGCTTAATCAGAGGGCCTTTTTTTTTAGCTTGCTTTTCAATTACAACAGGTGTGCCCACAGAGCAGGGCTACAGATTTAACATTTCACAGAAATTGTGGCTTTAAAAAAACAAACAAACTCCTCAAACACCATCATTGCAAGACATAAATAAACACCAGTTAGTGTAGAACATCAGGGTTGAACTGTGGGCTCCTTGGTGGTCTCTGAGCTTGGTGGTTTTCTTGTAGATCTTTCATGACCCAACTAGGCAACATCATCAGTGCAGCAGTCGGGTTGTGAAACATTGGCAAGAAAACCACCAAGCTCAGAGAGCACCAAGGACCCTACAGACATCAATTATTTTAGATACACTTCTTCCCATGAAGAGTAAAAAGAAATCAAGAGAACCACTTGAGATATTATTGAGGGAAGGATGAGAAAGATAGGTTGACAAGCCAAATCTGACCTGGGTCATTACGTTACATAGAGAAGCTCATTGGCCTGGGTTAAGCATGCTTTTTTAAAAAAACAAACTTTATTAATTTTACAATTAAAATAAACAAACAACACATACACAAATATAAAAAGAAAGAGTTGAAAAGAAAAAAAGAAAGAGAGAAAAAGAAAAAAGAAGAGTAGAAGAAAAATCAAAAAGTGATTAAAAACAATTCCATCTTCGACAATTTGTGGGTCATTATTTCTATCCTTATTTTATTCCATATTTACAAGTAATCCTTAATGCAAATATATAGTTACCACTACAATTATAGCTTATCCTCTTTTACAATATTATGTAGCCCATCTGGGTTAAGCATGTTAAGCCAAGTTTGTTTAGCCACATTTTCTTGAACAAGCCCTACGGGTTTTCTTCACACAGAACAATGACTCAAACTCAACATTTTGGTTTAGCACCACCAATTAAATGCCAGATCTCTAATGACAATTTTAAAGGTCTGTTTCAGCATTTCCAAGAAATCCTAAAAAGTTTTGCATTTCCCATGCTGGTTACGCTAGCTAGCTGGAGCTTATCACGGTTGGCCTCCAAGTCCTTGGAGGGCACCTGGTCACTTATCTTTACCAAAGATTATCCTTGTTCATTGTTTAAAAACCCTTTCTTGCAACAGCTAAAGAGCAAGTGCCTGTCATTTGAGGGCTCAATTGCAAACACCCAAAGCCATGAATCCCACCCAATTGGGTTTCAAAGAGAGAAGTATTCACTTTAAACCAGCTTGAGTCAAACTCAGATTCCCCAGTCCTGCAGAATAAATTCAGAATTAAAAATACAGATTCTTTGCAGGGGAACTAGACTCCTGATGGCTCCAGGATTCAAGCCTGCAACTGGGTTGGGGATGAAAGACCACCAAGAAGTTGGGTTGGGGGTGGGAGACCACTGCGGATCTGAATTGGGAATGGGAGACCATCAAGGATCTGAATTGGGAATGGGAGACTGCTGGGAACCTAGTTTGGGGATGGGAGACCACCAGGAATCTGAGGGGTGGGAGACTACCGAGAACCTGAATTGGGGTGGGGGACCACCAAGAACCTGAATTGGGGGTGGGAGACCCCTGGGAACCTGGATTGGAAATGAGAGACCACCAGCAACCTGAATTGGGGATAGGAGATCCCTAGGAACCAAGGTTGGGGATGGAGACGGTCAGGAACTTGAATTGGGGATGGGAGACCACCAGGAATCTGGGTTGCAGTGGGAAACCCCTAGGAGCCTAGCTTGGGGATGGGAGACCCCTGGGAACCTTGATTGGGAATGGGAGACCACCTGCAAGTTGAACTGGGGATAGGAAACCTTTGGAAACCTGAGTTGGAGATGGAAGACCACCAGGAATTTGAGTTGGGGATGGGAGACCACCAGGAATCTGGATTGGGGATGGGAGACCCCTGGGATCCTGGATTGGAAATGGGGAGACCACCTGCAAGCTGAATTGGGGATAGGAAACCTTTGGGAACCTGGGTTGGGGATGGGAGACCCCTTGGAACTTAGGCTGGGGATGGGAGACCATCAGGAACTTGAGTTGGGGGTGGGAGACCAACAGGAATCTGGATTGAGGATGGAAGACCACTGTGAACCTGAATTGGGGATGGGAGACCACCAGGAGTCTGGACTGGGGATGGGAGACCCATCGGGAAGAGCCAGGGCAGGCGGTGAGATGCCTACGACCACCTCCCCTCAACCCAACGGAGGCTCCTTCTGAGAAAAGTGTCCCTCCCCACCCAGCCCCCTCCCGGCAGCCCCGACCCACCGTCGCTGCTGCCCTCGGCCGGGTTTTCCGAGCCCCGCCGCCCGCTCATGGCCTCCGCCAGCCGGCTCCCGCCGCACCTCGCCGCCCTAGCCCGGCCTGGCCCGCCCCGCCTTAGCCGCGCTTCCGGGCCGGGGAGGCCTTTTGGGCGGGACGGGGCGGGTCCGTCTCGGGGTTCGGGCCTTGGGCCAGGCCGGGGATCCTGGATTGGGCCCCTTCCTTCCCCCTTTTCGTCTGGAAATTCTCTGATTTTTTTATTTCGCGTCCCCCTGAATAAATAGGTTCTCTTTCTGGACACGCGACGTTATTCCGTGATAAATGGCATTCATATAAACTGCTTAAAAAACAACAACACCTTTCTCATTCATATATAGTCCATTTCTTCGTGAAATAAAAGCCTCCTTTTTCAGTAAATCCGGTTTTTATTTTCTTTTATTTTTATGTATTTTATTTGTTAAATTTATTCGTCACCCACCTCAGCGCGGGGAATTATTTATTTATTTCGCTTCACTATTTGAGAAATGGGATCTGGTAAAAATTCGACTTCTTTTCAGTGGGTTAATAAGCCTTTTTTTCTTCAGTAAATTGGAGACGTTTTAAGTCAAGGCATGCCTTTGTCTTCTTTGAACTTATTTTTTTCCTCTTCAGTTTAATGTCTTTTTTTTTTCTCCCCTCTGTAAATTCAGTTTTATTTTTCTTGATTGTTAGATGAAGGAAGGGGGAACTTTTTCTGTAAATTCAGCTTTACTTCATGATGAATGGAAATCTTATCTCTACCTTTGATTTTTTTTTTTTTAATCTGATGAACGCCATCTCTTATCTGAATTTGATATTATTCCCTTTCCTCCTGAAATGAATGCCTTTTTCATCTGCAAATTCGATTTGCAGTTGATTAACATGTAATGTTCCCTTTCCTCTATTGAAATTAATGCCTTTTTGTGAAATTGGTTTTATTCCCTTTTGATCATCATTACTAAAGGAAGGCCTTTATAGGATAAATTTCACTGGTAAAGGAAGGCCTTTATAGGATAATGAAAATGATCAACTGCATCTTTTCCATTTGTGTTCAACAAAATATTTCCCAGGGTTTTAAAAAATAATTTCAATCGTGTTGTTGCCATCCAGGTGTTTTAATAAACAGGAAGTGTTACATTTTTTTTTCATCCACATTTGCATTCTCCAGGCTTTCATTCTTTGAAAAACAATACTTGTACAGTTGCGTTTTCCACTTTCCATTCATCACAACTGTTGTATGTTTGCTAAAGATAAATATTAGCTTTGAATATTTTGACAACAATTTGGTTCAGAGCATTCTGATCTGTGGTATGCATTAGCTGGTCTTATCAATTGGCCAGTGTTTGGCTTGCCTTATCAATTGGCCAGTGTTTAGGCTTGCCTTATCAATTGGCCAGTCTCTGGATCTTTGAAAAGTTTTAAAAGAAAGAAGAGGATTGCTTGAACTAAAAGTAAGTCAGTAGCTGCGAATTCTAAGCCAGAGTTTCTCCTTCTGATTTTTTAAAAAAGTTTTGAACAAATAATATACTACACAGGTGATCCTCAATTTACAACCATTTGCTTAGCGTCTGTTCAAAGTTACAACAGCACTGAAAAAAAGTGACATATGAATGGCCTCGCCCTTACAACTGTTGCAGTATCCCCATAGTTGTGTGATCAAAATTCAGATGATTGGTATATGACGTATTTATGTTGATTGTAGCATCGGAGAGTCACGTGATCACCATTCATGAACTATTTATTTTTATTTATTTGTCAAGCAAGTACTAGATAACAGGTATAAATATAAACATGGTTATGAATACATGAAATGGATACGAATAAAAAGAAACAATAGGACAGGGATGGTGGGCACGTTGGTGCGCTTATGAATGCCCCCTACAGACCTCTTAGGAAAGGGGTGAGGTCAGTAGTAGACAGTCTTAAGGTTAAAGTTTTTGGGGTTTGGGGAAGAAACCACAGTCAGGTAGAGTATTCCAAACATTGATCACTCTGTTGCTGAAGTTGTATTTCCTGCAATCAAGTTTGGTGCAGTTTACCTTGAGTTTGTATCTATTGTTTGCTCTTGTATTGTAGTTGCAGCTGACGTATTCATTGACAGGTAGGACATTGCAATAGATAATTTTATGTACTATGCTTACTTCCGACATGCTTAGCAATCACATATTTCACTTAAAAATTGCAATGATTTGCTTAACAACCATGGCAAAAAGCTCATAAAATTGGATGTGACTCACTTAATAATGGAAATTCTGGCCTCATTTGTCATAAGACGACTGCATGCTGTAGCTATGTTGTGCTTCTAGGAAGGAACTGAGGAAGCCTGATCTGCCATTAAGACAGAGTTTACCAGCCACTGACCTTGCAAACTCTGGAACTATGGCTTCCAGTATCCTTTATATCAGATAAGGTAACCAAGATTGTCTGGATTCTCAGATGGAAGCTCCCCAAGCTGTCATCCTGTTGAATGTGCACCTAGAAAAATGGAAGTTCTTATATGGCTATGTCTTCTCCAGGTTTAACCCAGGCTTGTGCCATCCATTGCACTAAACAAAATGTGGGTTGTTTGTGGTGACCTCAATAAACTAGGGTTCAGCAAAGTATGGTTTATTGGGATGTGAGAGGAGGTCATCATAATCTGTAACCGCAGACTGTGGTGACAGGATTAGGGCATTTTAGAGATTTACTGATTTATTATCAGGTTTTATCATAATGAAAATCACGCGTTCATTGAATGGAAAGATTTTTCTGTTCTGAACTGAACAAATACAGTCAGCATCTACTTTTCCTAGGAACTTAATTACCAATAATATGCACATTGTCAGCTTCCTGTGACAAAACAGACAATTGAAATGCCACGAGTAATACAAAAAGTACTTTCAGTGATACGTTCTGCATGAATGTGGAAAAGAAAAGAAAACAAACATTTGGCTATTTGATTTATTTATTGCTTTTCTCGTCATTCAGCCTTTAAAAAAAAAAAAATTAAAATCCTTTGGACTTAAGACAATGAAGACTAAAGCTTTCCAGTTAGTCTTATTGGTCTATTTGCCTCTCCTTACCTACAAATTTAAGTGAAAGGCTGAAAGTAACTGATGGCAGAACCTGTTAGCAATAATAATGCTCTCTTTTCTAACTGCAGTAGTACAGCGATGTAGCAAAAAATCCAAAGTGACTTGAAATAGGTAAAATCCCAAAAGAGTAAACTATAGAAGAAGAAACACTATGGTGACACAAGCAAAAACAGCCCAAGGCAGAGTAACATATGATAGGAAGAATCTACTTCATTTGATCTCAGGTTGGCTGCCTAGGATTGGTTGTAGCAAGGTAGGTTAATTCCCTCCTCCCCCTCCCCTTGCACACACCTGTCTGTAAACTGCAAATGATGTGTGCACCCTGCAGGACAAAGATTGAATTTCTGGGACTTTGGGTGAGTTGGCAGCTGTACTTCAGATACTGGCATTTCTTTTAGCAACTCTTCCAAAGATACATTACGGATCTTTTCTCTCGTTTTCCCCAGGATCTTATGCCAAGTTTTCCAAGAAAACAGGGAACTGCAAAGATGACATGATCTGAACAAATGTTGCCGGTGGTGCCAGCCAAGAAATCTTAAATTGATACTGATCCTGTGAGGGGTAAGTAACCTTAAGACTTTCTTTCGGGATAGAATAACAGAGTTAGATGGGACCTTGGAGGTCTTCTAGTCCAACCCCCTGCTCAAACAGGAAACCCTATCCCATTTCAGACAAACAGTTGTCCAGTCTCTTCTTAAAAACCTCCAGTGTTGGAGCACCCACAAATTCTGGAAGGAAGCTGTTCCACTGGTTAATTGTCCCCACTGTTCGGTAGTTTCTCCTCAGTTCTAGGTTGCTTCTCTCCTTGATTAGTTTCCATCCGTTGTTCCTTGTTCTGCCTTCAGGTGCTTCGGAGAATAGCTTGACCCTCTCTTTTCTGTGACAGCCCTTCAAATAACGGAACAGTGCTATAATGTCACCCCTAATCCTTTCCAGCACTGTTGTTTTGAAAAGGGGCATGATTGCAGGAATATTGTTTTCTGCATTTCTTCATCCCGTTCCTCCATGTCTAGGACAACCCATATTGTATATAAAATTGTTTGTCCCCTCCTTCAGGGCTAACGTTAGAGAGAGAATATTTTCTCTTCTTCCTCACTGGAGAACTTACTTCATTTCTTAACGTTTATCTCCCAACCCTTTTCCAAGCAGTTCTAACTGGTATTTATGCTTAATCCCTTTGTATTGTTTTTTCTGTTCAACAATATTGGCAGGTAGGTTAAGCTGTGAGAATTCCTAATTGTGTACAATTTGTATAAAGCCAGTTAATTTACTTTAATATACCATATCAACCTAGACATTGATTGCAAATTACTGTTTTAGCATGAACTAAAGACAAGTACATCATATGTTAACTGTTGAAATTTATTCAGTGAACTGTGGTTAAAACAAGCCATAATTTTGCAAGAATTCAGTCAATAAATACCCCAAGATTATTCTGAAAATCCTAATTTCCCAATTCTTCCAACCATATACAATCTAAATCGTGCAAACTCTGTCATTATGCTCACTTTATGAAGAATCTCCAAAACTCAGTTGTTCAAACTATAGGTATGTCCTGTAACTATGCCTGCTACCTGGTGAAGTGTTGACCTTTTTAAGTTAGAATTGTTCTTTTCAAAAGATTATTGAAACTTTTATTTTGTTCTTCATTGTAATTGCATAATTATTTTACAAGGAACCTTCAGTTCAAGGGTTTTGCTAATAAGGAAGTAAATGCAATTTATTGGACCGGGAAAGATCAGGGGAAAAAGAGATCTGACAAGTTGGATTAATGATTATTAGTGCCAAAAGATTTGCTAAAGTTCTTGAAAATATAGGGTAGCCTTTGTGATAATTTCTGCCAGTAATTCCTGAGTGTCTCAATGGTGGACAAGCTAGTTAACGGGTTGCATTTTTTTTTCTATTCAGACTACAGTGCAGGAATTACATTTTCCCAGTGTATTTGGGTAACTATAAACAGAAAGAACATCTATTCATTTCTTCCTGGTGTTTAGAGGTGTAAGCTGATGTAAAATACAAGCAAAATTCTAAGGCTTAAAAATGCTGAATGGTAGCCCTGTCAACATTGTTTGTTTTATCACACTAATCTTTCAAAAGTTTATGATCTTGTAAAGCCGCATTCCTAACTATCCAGGGCCATGAGTTGGACACACTTGGTTTAATATACAGGAGGACACCTGTGTTACTTACCTGTACTCTTTACAGGGTCATTATTCATAAACATCAGGCATCAGGTGAGAGCATTTCTTCCTTTCTTTTTGACTGAGTTTGGACATGGCAATGTTCCAGCCCTATCAATGATTTGTTCGTTGGGTTCTTCAGTAGTCCTTAACTTTTTAAAATATACAGGTATGATACCTCATAACATTTATTCAATTGGGGTAGAATTTTGAAAATTATGCAAGTTTTTTAAAAAACTTCTGAGACAATTTTTTCCTCCTTCTTTTCAACCTGGATAGAATTTCAAAGCATTTTTAGTTTTTTAAATATAGTATATGAAAAGATTGAGCCCAATATTTTGGTCGTAAGTCATTCTGGTTGTTAAGTATGTCATCATGTGACTTCACCTGTTTTTATGACCTTGTTGGCGGCAGATGAAAAGCTAATCCATTGTCCGCAGTTGGTGTTTTTTGCTGGAAATTGCAACAAAGCTGGTTTTCAGCAAAAAAAAAAAAAAGTTATTCGAGTCATCTGACCATGAGAGGCTGCAAAATTATGATAAATGTTGGCTGGTTGCCAAGCACCCCAAATGCATCACATGATTATGGGGGAGCTGGCAGTTAGAACTTTGAATCTGGGTTTATCCAACACCCTTCCTTCCTTCCTTCCTTCCTTCCTTCCTTCCTTCCTTCCTTCCTTCCTTCCTTCCTTCCTTCCTTCCTTCCTTCCTTCTGTATCTCTGTGTATGTATGTATGTATGTATAAATATGCAGCTCATTTGAAACCATACAATCCAAATTTACTAATCAGTGAAAAGTAAGTTACAATTTCGACTGTTGAAATGGCATCGGCCTTTTACAGCTTTTTGCACAGACAACTTTTACTTTTTTTGCAATATTGAGCAATAAAAGTGTACTATATAAACTTGATGTGATGGCAACGAACCAGTTTGTGTAATTTTTTAAAAGACTGTTTGGGTTTCTTTCTCTTGTACTGTAAAGGAGGTTGTAAATAAGTTTTGTGAAAATGATACATCTCATTAAATTATAAAGTGGAACCAAAGCCAGATCAGTTTTACCTTTCCAGCTCAGGGTCATCTGAGAAGCTATTGCAAGGATAAAATAAATTCACTTTAGTGAATGGTGGAGGTTGTGAGTGCTTTTTAAAAGTAATTTTTTTAAAAAGTAATTGAGAAGTACCTTGAAATCAGATCAAACTAGAAATTATTTTATTAAGCTCAGTGTGATAAATTCTGTTTTACAACTGCCAGGTCTTTCTGGATGACTATCTGAAATATGCTCTTTATGCAGCTGATATGAGCATTTTTTTCCAACATGCAAATAACTGATCTTTATCTCTTAATGCCAGGGTGAAAGTCACTAAGACCTTTGCATTTTCCTGAGTTCATTGAACGAACACAGCGATTCTCTGAATTTTCAAGAATTCTTTGTGATATTTGAGCGGTGCAGAGGTCATCGGAGATGATTTGTTTCTGGATAAATTGAAGCACAACACTTGGTGAGAATAATAAATATTCTTACAAAACAAGATTACAGGATGTGATTGGGAGAAAAGCATGGGTAGACAGAGACTTGTGATACTGATATGATATGGTGCATACCAACAAATGGAGTCTCGGAGGAAAAGGAGGAAGTGGCAGTGTAATAATTTATATGATACTGTAATAAATCATCTAGTATTTATACTGTCAAATGAATTTTCTTGTGTTGGGCAAGATACTCGACTCTCTTTCCAGAAATGTACACATAATTTCTCTGTAACTATGACTGTTGTAATCTGTTTCTTGATTAAAAGTTGCTGTTTTGGAAAGGAAGGAAGGAAGAAGAAGGAAAGAAGGGAAACGGAGGAAAGAAGGAAGGAAGGACAAAAAAAGAAAGAAAGGAAAGAAAGATATGGCAGACTGTTGCTTCCCCAATTATTTGCTAGTAATGAAGTGTTTATTCTTCTCTGTCTCTTGGACACACCAACGCATACATATAGCCTACTGCAGAGCCCTGAACCTCTGCTATGAGATGAAGGTATTGCTAGGTTTGTGTCTGTCCTTAGATAAAACGTTTTGGTATGAAGAGGACAGAATTGATGAGAAATAGTACTGTTTCAACATGAATTAGGTAAAGCTGTCTCTTTACAGCTTAATTCACTAGAATTCAGTAGATACCTAAACAGGTACTTTTGCCAGTTGGCTGAAAAATAGATGTCTTCTTGAAGAACTCTCTAATACTCTCTATGTAACATCCATAACATCTGTGGGGTTTATTTCTTTTAAAATAGGTTCAAGATGAGATTGGCAGAACCGAGATGATCTAAGTAAATTTCCAGGGGCTCTTTTCCTACAAAGGCCAGGATCCAGGCCCATCATGTCTTTTCCTTACAATGATATTCTTGAAAATCCTGACTACCACTATTCCGAAACATTGGAAATCGACCAGGTGTAAGTTTGCAATCAGCGTCACGCTCAGAAGAAATCTCAATAGAGATTTTTTTTTAAAAGTATTTTTTTTAACCCCGCTTTTATTATTTAAAAAAACACACAACTCAAGGCTGTCAACGTACCTAACACTCTCTTCCTATTTTCCCCACGACAACAACCTTTTTTTGGTGTTGTTAATGGGGCTTTTTACAAACGGAATCAATGACACCCCCCAAAATTGCAATATTTCCTTATAGAGGTGCTCCTGTTTGGTACGCCTGCCAAGTGTGCCTTGTCCCAGCATGAGTTCGATATCCATTTCCCCTTTTCAATTTCAGAAGTGGTCACGTGTTCAAAATTCAGATGCTTGGCAGCTGACTCGTATTTATGACAGTTGCACTGTCCCTGGGGGTCACGCAATCCCCTTTTGTGACCTTCTGACAAGTAAAATCAATGGGGAAGTCAGGTTCACTTCACCTCCGGGTTACTAACTTAACAACTGCATTGATTCACTTAACAACTGTGGCAAGAAAGGTCGTAAAGTGGAGCAAAACTCACTTAACAACAGAAATGTTGGACACGATTGTGGTTGTAAGGGAAGGACTGCCTGAATTTCCACCAGGATTCCGGGCCATCAGTGGGTGAATTTGAAAGCAATGCCTTTATGGAGATTGGATAATTGTTAATTAAGAATTATTAATTGGATAATTCTCTCCCTTTTGGTTTGCTCTGCAGGAGACCTTCTCAAAGGAATACTCACAATTCAGACAATCCTTATGCCCCCTTTGGGAGTGACAAGAAGGAAGGAGAACCAATTCTAATACCTCTGAAGTTAGTGCAGAATCCAGATCAGTCTGAATATCCACCAACGGATTATGGGTTTGAGTTGCCCAGTACAAACCCACATGGAAAGGCACATGGTATGCAGCTCCATTGGCTGTACAGTTAACAAGGCAGATGACTTTGAGGTGTATATACAGTATAGCAATATGTTCATGTTGTGGCCCCGACTCCTGAGCCTATGCTGTCAGAGGAAGAGGACCTGGAAGATGAGGGGGAGGAACTGGCAATGCCTTCCTCTCCAGGACCTTCCTCCCTGGTAATGCCTCAGGTTCCATCAGACAACCGAGAGAAGCAGCCTGAGATGAATCAGGAGGAAGGCATGACGGAGCAGCCCCTGACAGGGAGTGAAGAGGAAGAGTCTTGGCTCAACCCCAAGCAGCGTCGTAGGGAGAAACGTGAGCAGCAACATAGGAGGCGTGGGAGGGTCAGAGAGTGAGCTGAGTTACTGAGCCACACCCCACAGGGGATAAAAGTGGGTGTGCTTTCTCCTTAAACTGTACGGGACAAAGTTTAACTTACTTTAGACTTTATTTGTGACTATGTTGGAAGAACGATTGTTTTGTGGACTGCCTTGTGCTTTGTGAAATAAAAGACCCATTTCCCTCTGTGTGAGTAAGACTTTGATTTACAATTGCTGCCATCTCGGACTTGACAGGCAGGGCGTAGTGGGATGCCAAGAATGTTATCAGTTACAGAGGATTTGCTCTGCGAAGTTCGAGCCAGCTTGCCTGTCTGTGTTTGTGTGTGTGTGTATAATCCCTTACCTTTTGGGAGAAAAGGAAAGGGAGACAGAACATGTTTATATCTGTATTGCTTAAGTTAGTCCTTGACTTAACAACCATTTGTTTCATGACTGTTTGAATGTATGATGGCACTGAAACAGCTGCAAAATCTGAGTTTGTTAGTTAGCCAGCTTTGAGCTAGTTCTCATGCCAAAATGTCTGAGGACATGCATTTTTTATTTTTTTAATGTTTGGAGCAATGATCTGTCTGCTGCTAAGTATGCTTGCATGGGTCTCCTGAATTCAGCTGTGTCATTTTTTTGGGGGGGGTGGGGGGTATTGAACTTGCAGCCCTTGTGGCTTGCAAACCATGATTTATCCTAGCCCACTGTGGCTTACTCAGTCAATCAGGGATTAAGAAACTTAGGTTAAGAAGATATATGTTTCCAGTTTATATGCAATACAAGAGGAGTAAACAGTTCCTTCTATATTTTTCTTTTTGCCCTCATCAGTTAATCCTTCCTTTGAGTATGAACCAGAATCTGAAGGGATATTACCTACTACCAGCCATGCTTTCAATATTCAGAATGCAGACAGTTATTCAGATGCATCAGAGAGAGGTAAGATTTAAGGCAATTCGTGTACTGGCTGTCATGTACAGAACTGACTGGGCAATTCTAGGCTAGGAAGGCATAATTTTCTGCTGATGCATGTATTATTGTGCAGTTGATTGCAAATTCATTGAAACTTTTCACGGTGAATTCTTTACTACAGTTAATATTGTCCAGAGGCGTAGCAGGCGATCCAATTATGCAACTTTTGCCAGGTCCAGCTTGCTTCGTTTAGACCCAGAATATATAGAAGCAAAGAGAAAAGAAGGTCAGTGATTTATTTATTTGATTTAATTCTGCTCTTTTAATTCTATACTTCACAAATTTTGAAATCTCATCAGGAACTCTGATTGCTGTTATTATAATCATTGACTATCGGAATACAATTCTTGTAAGATTCTCGTTTGCTTTGGTGAGGTTGTCTTGCCTCCTACTTATGGGATGGCACACCCAAAGCAACTTGCCTGAAATCAACTGAATCATGACAGCTCGATGGGATGCATGAACTCCCCACTCTCCTGATTTTTATTGCCATCTTTGTTTTTGCAGAGGAAAAATTAATCAATGATCTGTCAAGGATGTCCACGCATGAAAGAGTTAGAGCAATCCAGAAGATTCCCAAATCAATGAAAGAAAAACGAGAGATTAGGTAGGAGGCTCACATATTTGTATTCTGAGGGCACTTAAATTAACCTACAAGGATTAAAAATGCATCCTTTTACATGTAAATGTTTCACCTCCTTTTTTTTCCTTTTTCTGCATCTAGAAAGAGAAGAAAATATATAAAACATCTGTTTATGTGCACTCAGACATTATACTTATATCTAGCAAGCATTTGCATACAGACATTTCTATTATAGAAAAAGATCGTTTAATTGAAATGCTGGAAAAATCTTTTTTTAATACTGTTTTTGGTTCTCACTTTAATTTTCTCTCTGGATTTATGTAGAACTGTTTGTCTTCGTTTCATAAACCATAAGTGGTTATAGATGCAACATATCTAAATGTTCTATCTTTAGATGACAAATGGTTTTAAATGTTTAAATAAGCCGTGTTGTGTACCTGGTTTCATTTTGCTAATGGACAAGTCAGTCTTATCTTTGCAAGGAGGAGAATGAAATAGGGAAAAACTGATTCAAAACAACTCTTAGAGTTTTATACTTTTCAGTTAAACTACTGTACTATTATTTTACTTGCTCATTTAGAATGAGATAAAACAGATAGAATTAGTTTTAAAAGAGCTTGCTTGCATCCATCTGCCTTATATTATTTTTGCTGTTTGATATTCGATAGGAACCGTGTTCTAACAGAAAGAAAAAAGAAGTCCTACAACCAGGATGCTCATCTTAATTGTTGTGCCCAATGCTTCTACAACACAGCTTTGGTAAGGGGTGATGTTGTTGAATAAGGACTACTTGTTGAGAGGAAGAAGAATGTTATCTATTGTATTCAGCCAAATCTCCTGTTTGGTTGTGATTTTGGCTTCCTTCTCCCTAGTTCTTCAGGCAGTTGAAGAACAGTTTTGTTGACTGCCTTCAGCTCTTCCAGTTTTGGCAGAAGACACTCAAAGACATTGGCAGCCAATTTGGGACCAGCATCCATTCCTACTTTGTGTTCCTGACGTGGCTTCTCACATTCAACATTTTCTCATTCCTGATCAACTTCAGTTTTCTTGCAATTCCTCAACTCATTGCCGCCCAACCAAATCACCTTTCCTTCACAAGTCTGGAGTTTTTGACCGGAGCCGTACGTAGGTTTATAAAGTGGAAAAAAAAAATGGAGACAGAGCTGGGCTTTCCTTCCATTGTACCAGTCAGATTGATTTAACTGTGGTTTGTTGATTCAGCGAAAGGGGGCTGGGTTCACTTGACCTGCTAGGCCATTAATCATGGTTTTTACAGACTTCAGTATTTAGAAATAAAGGAAAATATTTGTAGCTCAGGGTTGCCATGAGGGCTCCTTGGTGCTGTCTGAGCTTGGTGGTTTTCTTGTAGAGGTTTCATTACCCAACTAGGTAACATCATCAGTGCTAGTCATTACTTAAAAAAACAGGCATTTCTCAGAGAGCACCAAGGAGCCCTCACTTCAGCGTTTGGATTCATACAACACGCTAAACACAGCAAGCAAACCACTGCATGTTTTAGTATGGTGTGTGACTCTAATTGTCTGTTAAAAAAAGACTGTTTAAAGGAAAGCATCCCTAAATGAGCTTTTTTTTTACCTTGAGGCAGAAAAGAAAATAAACCAAGTAAATAAGTAAGTAAGTAGCAGTAAGTAAGTAAGTTACAAAATAAACCCAGTTTGAAACAGGCTAAAAATAACAGTTCTTCTCTGCCTCTATGGCGTGGGAAGAGTATTACACAACTGATACTATCAATAAGAATCTTTTGCCGACCTCTCGAATTCTGATACTACTTTCTCTTATCATCCCAGGGTTACTTTACAAACACGGTTCTCTACAGCGGCTTTTATACCAACGGTACAGTAGGAAAAATTGAGAATGCCTCGCCGTATTACATGCAACTGGCTTACATTTTCACCATTGGGATTTATTTTATCATCTGCTTTCTGAGCTTGATCTACAGGTACGTTGGTTAAGGTGTTGGACTGCCGTGGGGGTAGGTGGGGGAGAGTGGATAGTCACTAGATCACCCATGACCCATTGGGTCATCCTTTCAGAAAGATTCCTTTACCAGGACTCCTCAATCGCCTCCACAGTGACAGAACTTCTAAGCTACAACCTTCATTGGAAAAGTTGGGAATAACATTCAGAAATGGATCAGCCTCAAAAACATAGCAAGTTGAACAAAATAACAAGCCAAACGTCAGCCAAGGAAATGTTTTAGGGACATTCTGTACTATGGCAGAAACTCTTTATGATAACGTTTATGGCATAAAATGTTTTATAAAGTTTGCCGAATTTCAGTTCCATAGGAATCCTGGATTTTGGATGCATTCTGTAAAGTAGCCCATGTGAGGCACCTAGTTCAAAAATGGTTAACTTGTGATGCGGTGTTTCATTCAGTTAAAGGTTACAGACACAAGAGTTTTAGTATCATCTCCAAACAGTCTTTCCTAAAATGGTTGTTGCTTTTTTAAAAAGAATGAAAAGCAAAAGGAACAGCTGGGCAACTCTACAGCTTCAATTACTGTGAAGCGATTGACTTCTTTAAATAAATGCTCCTTTAATTCTCTTCCTTGTTTCATTATTGCTTGTAATTGGACCTGGCCACGCAGCCTCTCCCTAGCAGTTGCCTTGGAGAGAGAACGGGCCACAAGAATGCTGACTTACCACAATGGCAATGCAGGCAAACGTAAAGGCTAGATTGCATTGACATAAGCTGGGATAAGGTTAATCTGAACAATTTATGCTTTCATCTTAGTGTAGCAGTTTTCTAATATTTACAGACCCCTCACATCCAGGACAGAAACTGTTTCAACTCCTTCCCTCAAAACGACGCTATAGAGCACTGCACACCAGAACAACTAGACACAAGGACTGTTTTTTCCCAAACGCCATCACTCTGCTAAACAAACAATTCCCTCATACACTGTCCAACTATTTACAAAGTCTGCATTACTATTACTGTTAATCTTCTCATCACTCCTTATCACCCATCCCCTCCCACTTGTGACTGTATGACTGTAACTTTGTCGCTTGTATCCTAACAATTTATATTGAGTGTTTCCTGGTATGATTTGATTGCTTATTGTACCCTATGACTATCATTAAGTGTTATACTTTATGATTCTTGACAAATGTATCTTTTCTTTTATGTACACTGAGAGCATTTGCACCAAGACAAATTCCTTGTCTGTCCAATCACACTTGGCCAATAAAGAATTCTATTCTATTCTATTCTTTTGTATGTGTGGGGAACACACACAAACACTTGAGATTGGCTGTTTAATCTGCAAAGGCTTTAGCCAAATTCCATCAAATTGAAAAAAGTACGTACAGTGGTACCTTGGTACTCATTGTTAATTGGTTCCAGGAGGTGTGATGAATGCCAAATAAATGTTTCCCATAAGAAATAGTGTAGTGTCACAAGGCAGCTGACACCAATAAGTTCTAGTTTGTGTGTTGAGTACCAAACAAATGATGAGTACTGGGACAAAATGTTGGCGTCAAAATGCATTGAGTACCAAATTCAATGAATTTCAAAGTAATTGAGTACCAAGGTACCACGATATATATATATAACTTTTAGGGTTAGGGTTGGGCTCTGTCTACTGGCTAGCAGTTCGCAGACCAAATTGTAAACCAGATTGAAATAATAGCATTCCAAATGATATTTTTGCATTTTTCCCCCATTGCGGATGTGGAAAACGTATCTAAAGATGTGCGCCACCTTTTCTCTGTCTCTCCCGCTCTCTCTATGCCTTGGTCCCTACAGCATGGCGAAATCCTTCCGTAACCACATCGTTATGCCTCAGATGCACTCCCGAAACGCTGCCAAGCTCCTTTGCATCTGGGATTTCAGTGTGGTGGATGAGAAAGCCATACAGATGAATCAGAAAAATATCAGCACGCAAATCAAGGTAGAGATGACGGCTGTCACATTGAAATTATTAATGCATCATTTTTTCCTCAGGAGAGTTGACAAGAGCAGAAAATAATGTCATTCTGTGGTCCGTGGCTTTCTCACCATTCCTTGGGTCTCATCTTTGGATCATCTCCTTTTGAAAAGGAGAAAGGAAAAAATATTTGATGCATAAGATGATATTTATACACAATCCCCCCAAACTATCTCTTACTGTTACCGCTCAGTTTTGCTAATTAATTCCCAATCAGGGGTCCTTGGTGATTTCTGAGCTTGGTTTGTTTTCTTGCAGACATTTCATTACCCAGACACTGATGAGGTTACCTAGTTTGCGTAATGAAACTTCTGCAAGAAAACAACCGAGCATCAAGAACCCCTCATTTCAGTCCTGAGTTACAAATATTCTTCTTTATTCATTCCCAATCAGGAACTTTTGAAGCTTAACAATAGCAATCGCAGCACTTAGCCTTATATATTGCTTGATAGTGTTTTTACACAGCCCGCTCTAAGTGGTGTACAGAGTTAGCCTGTCGCCCCCAACAATCTGGGTCCTCATTTTACCAACCTCAGAAGGATGGAAGGCTGAGTCAATCTTGAACTTCGATCAGGATCGAACTCCAGGCTGTGGACAGAGTTTGCCTGTAATACTGCACTTTAACCGTGTCATCAGGGCTCTTAGAGCAGCAACTGAATGCAAAGTCGGATCTGAATCCCTGCTTCCTGTTTCTTACTTATCTCGCCTCTCTCTTCCATCCTAGGAGACCCTCTCTGAAATGCATATTGAATCTCTAAAGCTCTCCCTGCAACAAAGGATCCTTCGCATCTCGCTTCACCTGGCCATGTGGTTTCTCTCGTTGGGTTTGGCAGTGGCTTCGTGTGCTGGCATTTACTTCTTTTCCCTTGTCAATTTAGAGGTCAGCTGCAATTCTGTGGTTTCCCATCCCTTTATTTTGCTTTGTTCATACTAAATCGTGAATAAATAAATAAATACATACTGTTTCTGGGAATGGGTTTTAAACGTGACTGTATATTCTTGACAGTGTGTTAATGGAGGGCCTGAGATTGATTCCTTAGGATGATATATTTCTCCCCCACTCAACTTGGGTGGGGGGAGCCCATAAAGCCTCCCCAAACATTGCAACAAGCTGACATTTTGAATGAAGCAGAGTTGAAGGACGGGAGGATATTGAAAATCCTGGAGCAGTCATCATATGGACGTAATTAATTAATTTGATGCAACTCTATTTACATTCATGAAATTAAAATTGAAATTAAGTCTAGATGGCGAAGGGGGGGGGGGCATCAGGAAATGTAAAATAAATCTTGAAATCCCTCCCAAAGTGGCTGGTTGGAAGCACCCCACCCTCCCAATCCCCCTTGTAATAACTTCATCTGCTGGTTTGCAGCTAGGGTTTGTGGTTGCTCTGGATGCCTAGTTGTGTCAGGCTCCACAAACAAACAAAAAGAGACATTCAGAGTTATTTCTAAGCAGCTTCCTTTATTGTTCCTCATCTAATGACAAAAATATTGCCAAAGAAAAGCAGATTACCGGTATTTGCACCATTAAACATATACTCTGAGAACTTCTAAGCAGGACCTATCTTGACCCTCTTCCTCCCAACTCACCTATCTAAAGGTGGCTGTCCCTTGGTCCTCTGGAATGCAGTCCCTCCATCTTGGGAATCCAGACTACATCCCACCACATCTGGGTAGACCTGTCATGAACATAAATAGATGTGAAAATCGTCAGTCAACAAACTAATAAATAATAAGCACAATCCTAGGTGGCCTGCGAGATGTAAATGGGGTTTCATATAATGCCAGGAGGTCATTTCTGGAGCCCCCTTTTTTTTCTCCCCCCTTCCTGCAATACATTTGTGAATATGGCATGACTAGGACTCAAGCAAATTACTTTGAGCTCTTAACAAAAGGTTCCCTCTCTTTTTCTCTCTTCGCTCCTTTTCAAGTTATTTCTGAATGAGAAAAATACCCAGCTGCAAAATGAAGCCGCCATGCTGATCTTGCCTATCGTGGTGAGCCTCTTTAACCATGTGATGCCGTTCCTGTACTCCTTCTCCAGCTTGGTTGAAAAGTTCACCTATCCCAGGCACCAGATCTACACTGCTATTATCAGGTACATTGGGGTCATTTTTGCCCTCCTTCGGAGAAAACCACACCATACGAAGCCATCTAACTGTTTACTCTACAGGTAATCCTTGACCTATGACCTTAGCTTATTCCTTCCTCCTGTCAGGGTCCCAAGTAATAGATCCATTGCAAGCAAAAACTCAGAGGCAAGTGGATTCCTCAAAGAATAGCTTTATTGGAAATATCATATTGGCACATATCCAAGGGGTGGGATTCCAATTTTTTAATAGCCAGTTCTGTGGGCGTGGCTTAGTTGGCTTGGTGGTCATGTGACTGGCTGGGTGTGGCCAACTCAACATCACTCACATCGAGGCACGCATCTCCTCGCCTGGCCTCTCATGACTGTGGGGATGCTGCAACAGTCGTAAGTGTGAAAAACAGTCATAAGTCACATTTTTTCAGTGCCATTGTAACTTTGAATGGTCACTCTACACAAGCAAAGTACCAGCAAAGGAGGGAAAAAAACTCCAGAGAAGTTCCTGAGATAGGAAGTCTAGTTCTGCCAAGAATGTAATAAGGGTTAACGGAGAGGCAGTTTCTGTAAGCAACACCAGAATGTTTCCTTCCTGCCTTCCTTACAGGATTAGACCAGGAATTTCTTCTAACAACCGGTTCACCGAACTGCTTAAAATGTTAACAACCGGTTCTAGCGAATAGGTGCAAACCTGTAGAATCCCACCCCTGCACGTATCTGCTGAAAACAAACTCTGAGGGCCCCCTTGGTTTTCATATAATTAAAAGTAAAAGTTTTCCTCTCAACCCCAATCAGTCACGTGACCCAATCAAAGCAGCAGCTGCTGATCTGGTGACATCGCTCCTCCTTCTTCCGGCCAGGTGTGAGAACGTCCTTGGTTCCCAAAAGGAAATATTTTGTTTCGACCACCCCACCCCAGCTCTCTCTAATCCCCCCTCCCTATCCCTCAGCTCCAGTGTGGCAACACTGAAGCTCCAAGATGGCTTCAGCCAGGTCAATTTCAGGACTGACACCTCCAGTTCTTCCAGCCAACCATCCCTTTGGGTGTGAGTTGGCCTGAGAGAGAGTAGCTGGCTCAAAGTCCCCCCCCCCGCCCCCCCAGGGAGTTTCTGTGGCCAGTAGGGGACTGGAACCTCAGTGCTCTCCATCCTAATGCATCACCTTGGCCACTGTACCATCTCTATAACAAGGGAAAGGGAAGGAAACAATTCTTTTCCCATGAACAGACGATCGCTTTCAAACCCCCCAACCTCCAAACCACTCAGAACAGACTTCGAGGAGACAATGGGTGGGCATCTCAAGCTTCTGAACCCTGAGAGCTGTTGCTTCCTCTTTGTAGGAATGTCATCCTGAAAATATCAATCATTGGAATCCTCTGCTACTACTGGCTCAACATAGTAGCTCTATCCAAAGTGGAGGTAGGTTGTTTTTTCCAAACGTGTTTTGGTACTGGTGCAAAATTGCTTATAAAGCGATGCCAGGCCTTTTGTCAATCAAGCTGGATCCACAGATTGTGCTAAGCCATGGTTCAACTACCTAGTAGTAGTTAACTCACTACTTCCTCGATCAACCTGCTGGTTTTGTATCACACATTAAGCCATAAACTGTGGTTACTAAAAAGATAGCTGCTGGCTTCACACACAGTACATTAAACAAATAAACTCATTGAGGGCATAGCTCAGCCTTCTCTGGTATTTTCCAAGCACATAGATATTTTTACCCAGAATTTCCCAGCCAGCACAGCTACTGCTGAGAATTCTGGGAGTTGATGTCCGCAGATTTGGATCTGGCTTTCACATGTCTCATGAATAAATGACAATTTCTAAAATCTGTTTTTCTCTCCGTTAGTGCTGGGAAACCTTCATTGGCCAAGATATATACCGTCTGCTTATAGTTGACTTTGTCTGCTGCCTCCTTGGTTCGTTCTTTGGTGAATTTCTACTACGGTATGTGCATAAGTCCATAATTCAATCCAAGTCAAACTTTCATATTGATAGTCCCCAACTTGGAGCCATTCGTTGGGCACCGTTTAAAGTTAAAACGGCCCTGAAAAAAAATGACGACCAATCCTTGCACTTACAATCATCGTATCATCCCCACGCGATCAAAATTTGGGTTCTTGCCCACTGGCATTTATTTACAAGTGACTTAATCCCCATTTACAAACTTCTCAACTAGCTTCCAACAAGCACAGTTAATAGGGTAAGACAGATTTGCTTAATGACTGCAGTTCACTTAAAACTGCAGTGATTCTCTTAAAAACCAGAGTAAAAAAGAAGGATGTAAAATCAGGCCTCACTCACTTAACAATCACCGAAATCGAGGTCTCAATTCTGGTCGTAAATTGCAAACTACTCATATTTCTACATCTGGATTGGGAATTCCTAGATAGGGAGTAAGCAGGTTGGAGGCATCTCTGCTAAGCCACAGTTATAGCAGCAGAACCCCCAAATCTACAACCAGCTGTCAGGAGCAAACGATATTTATTTAAAAATGGGGAAAATGGAGTTCTTCCAAGCACATCCAGAAATCAGGGATTTGTTTTCAGTTTCTAAATGGAAGTTGGGAAAAGGGGTTGGCTGAAGGTTCTACCTTGTTGTACCCCAATTGTTCTTCCTTTCCTTTGCCAAAATTAAAAAAAAAATGCTACTGACATGCTATTCAAAACTTAGGGATTAGAAACCTGCTAACTTAGATTATCACTCACAGGTCTAGATTAGTTTATTTATACGCTGGTGACTCGTGCTTCTGATAATCTTCAGCTGATCAAAAGAACAACTTCCCTTTTGGAAAAGATTCCTTACAAATCGTTACATGTCTAGAATGTCTTTCTGCAGAGCTGCCTGCTAAAGCTGTTCTAAAAGATGTCGCCAAACGTCCTAACTCACAAATCTTGCCTTTTTCAGACTTATTGGCACGAAATGCTGGAAAAAACTTGGCGTGCCAGAATTTGACATTGCTCGAAATGTTTTGGATTTGATCTACGCTCAGACTTTGACATGGTAAGTGTGGGGTGCGGGGAAGGAATCACATTCTGAAGATTCACAAGGTGGGCTACAAATCCAGATGGATAAATACCCTTATCCAAGCACACACAAAAATACTCGGCTTATATTTGAACAACCCCCAGCTTTGAATTCTGACTCAAGTATCCTTTTTCCCCCCCTCTTCTCTTCAGGATTGGAATCTTCTTCGCCCCTCTGCTTCCTGCCATCCAGATGATATCGTTTTTCATAATCATTTGTGTGAAAAAGGTTAGGCTGCCTTTTGTGATTTTGGTTTTTTTTTTAACCTGGTCAGCCTTAATTGCATCGTTCTCCCTCAAGCCTTTTGCTGCCACAGATTGTACCTAGACCCACAGATCGGTGGCCGTTCGTTCAGCGAGATAATCATTAGCACTCTGGAACAGCGCAAGGATGAGGCATGATCAGGACTCACGCAGTTTGCTAAGCCAGGTCTGCTTCATACACGCTGCGAAGCCCTGAACTCAGTTACAGTGATAATGAGGGCACCCTTTGGAAGAGCTGAAGGATCAAGTTAGGAAGAGATCATCATGGAGAAGATCTATCTGTGTGTCCTCCCTGCTTTTTCAGGAGGCAAACTGGACTTTCTGATTTTTTTTTCTTTTGAAGACGTTTCGCTTCTCATCCAAGAAGCTTCTTCAGCTCTGACAGGATGTTGGGGAAATGGAAGGATTTATTTATATTCCTTGCAGACAGCTGGTCATCCGCATCCTTTTAGAAGGTGTTTAGAAGGTGTTAGAAGGACCTCCTTTTAGAAGGAGGTCCTTTTAGAAGGTCATGGAAGCACCTGCAATCTATGCCTGTGTCCTCAGGGTTAGTGCTCCTGAGTTAGTGCTCCTGGTTCCTGCAGTCTGCCATTTTTCCCTCTGGAAATCCATTCCTACTCCTACGCCATTCCAAGGGTGTTCATCCCAAATTGTATAGCTAAATGTCTGTACATTAAAATTTTTGGGATGAACCCTTGGAATGGTGTGGGAGTAGGAATGGAAAAAATTGCAGACTTCGGGAAACAGGAGCGCTAACTCAGGAGACCCTGAGGACACAGATCAACCTCCAAGTGCTTCAACGACCCTCTAAAAAAGATGCAAACGACCAGCTGCCTGCAAGAAATATAAATCCTTCCATTCCCCACCATTCAGTCAGAGCTGAAGAAGCTTCTTGGATGAGAAGCGAAACGTCTTCAAAAGACACACACACGAGCAGTCCTTTTGTGTCCGCCACGGCTTTGCTCCCTTTAGCTTCGGGGAGGCAATATCTTGCTTCTGGCTACGCCAAAAGCCTTCCCCTCTTTCGTTTGGTGTTCTGTGCGAGTCAAGCAGTTGCCTGTGATCTCTCTTGCTCCTTGCTCCTCCAGATCAGCCTGCTGAAGAATTGCCAGCCTCCACGCAAAGCTTGGCGGGGGTCGCAGATGAACACCGTTTTTGTCTTCCTGCTCTTTTTCCCGTCTTTTGTCGGAGTCCTCTCGGTCGTCGCGGTCACTGTCTGGAGGTCAGAAGCTCTTGGGGGGGTCCAACCTTTTCTTTTTTTAAAAAAGAATTTTTTATTTTAACAACATGGACAAACACAAACAAACGCAGAACATAAAACCATTTTTCCGTTGTACAGTTGTGTCGTTGGTACATATCTCTTGTGCAGCGGTGGGATTCAAATTTTTTAACAACCGGTTTTGTTGTTGTGGCTTAGTTGGTGGGTATTGGCTGGGTGTGGCCAACTCAACATCACTCACATCGAGGTACGCATCTCCTCGCCTGGCCTCTCATGACTGTGGGGATGCTGCCACAGTCGTAAGCATGAAAAAGGGTCATAAGTCACTTTTTTCAGTGCCATTGTAACTTTGAATGGTCACTCCACACAAGCAAAGTACCAGCAAAGGAGGGGGGAAAAATCTCCAGAGAAGTTCCAGAGACAGGAAGTCTATTCCTGCCAAGAACGTAATAAGGGTTAACAGAGAGGCAGTTTCTGTAAGCAACACCAGAATGTTTCCTTCCTGCCTTCCTTACAGGACTAGGCCAGTAATTTCTTCTAACAACCGGTTCTCCCAACTGCTTAGAATGTTAACAACCAGTTCTAGCGAATAGGTGTGAACTGGTAGAATCCCACCCCTGCTCTTGTGCACAATATTAACAGTCTTTCCTTCCTAACCTTAGATTAAAATTCATATTATATAAATCAGCTATCCATATCATATTACATTGTTATCAAACCATTATTAGACTTTGATTATAAATTCATATCATTCTTTTTGAGCAAATCTCAACTTTTACAATGTCTAGTTCATAATATCATTGATTTCAACATGATCAAGTATAACATATTCCTACAGTGTATCATCTTTACCATTATATTCTATATTATAATGTATTCCTGAGTGAGCCATAAAAGGTTCCTCATCCCTGGCCTACCGGTTTTTCAGTTGTGGGGGAAATCCATTTTTGACTGGAATGGGACTGTTTAATATACAAATGTAGGACATATCAAGAATATTTGTATATTAAACAGTCCCATTCCAGTCAAAAATGGATTTCCCCCACACCTGAAAGGCCAGGGATGAGGAACCTTTGATGGCTCACTCAGGAATTCTGGGAGTTGAAATCCATAAGTGATAAAAGAGCCAAGTTTCCCTACCCCTGCCCTATACCATTTCAGACAAACAGTTGCCCCAATCTCTTCTTAAAAACTTCCACTGTTTGGGAGCATTCACAACTTCATTCCACTGATTAAGAAATCTCAAGATTCGCAGATCTTCTCAAGAACCTGCAGGTGCCCAGTGCTGTCTCTGATGCTGGCCAGCATCTGTGAACGTTCCCTTCAACAAACTTCTAAACCAGGGGTGTCCAACCTTGGCAATTTTAAGACTTGTGGACTTCAACCCCCTGGCTGAGCAACTCTGGGAGTTGAAGTCCACAAGTCTTAAAGTTGCCAAGGTTGGACACCCCTGTTCTAAACTGACCTATGTTTGTATTAAAAGAACCTGTCCTTTTTTTATCCCCCCCCCTCTCTTTTCCAAGACGGAGGCCTTCAGAAGCCTGTGGTCCTTTCCGAGGACTAAACGCTCCCTTTGAAGCTATCTCTGGTTGGATCTCAGTCTTGTCTTCTTCCCCGAGCTCAGGATGGGTCGTGTGGATCTATCACAACTTAATCAAGAGCACCCATTTCTTCTTCATCCTTTCCATCATTGTGCTGTAAGTTTCCAATCGGTGGTGGGATTCGAATTTTTTTAGTACCGGTTCTGTGGGCTGGCTTGGTGGGCGTGGCAGGGGAAAGGTTACCGCAAAATCCCCATTCCCTCCCCATCCCACTAACCTGCTTTCCAGCTCCGTTCTCCTGTGCAGGGCAACCAAAGGAGACCCAGCCGATCAGCCGGGACTCGGGGGGGGGGGCAGAGAATAGATGGGGGTAGGACCAGTCAGAGGTGGGATTTGCCAGTTCTCTGAACTACTCAAAATTTCCACTACTGGTTCTCCAGAATGGGTCAGAACCGGCTGAATACCACTTCTGCTTCTAATTAAAAGAAGAAGAAGAAAAGAGGTTGGATGGAGAAGGAAGGCGAGCCATTTGTTAAAGGGATTCTTTTAATAATCAGGACATCTATAAATTATGTACCCTAAAAACCTACTACTAGGGCTTTTCCCGTCTGAGCATCCATTGGTGCTCTCTTGGTTCTTTTCTTGTAGACATTTCATTACCGAACTAGTTAATATCATCAGTGGAAGAAAAAATGTTCCTTGGTGGAACTGTACTTAACAAGCACATTATTCCCATTAGCGTGCTCTCTGAAATCTTTGATTCCTGTATGTGGTAGCAATAAAAGGAGAATATTGGTCGCTCAGGGTTGAAAGTCATTACCTAGTTTGGGTAATGAAATGTTCGCAAGGAAACAACCAAGCTCAGGAGGCGATAAGAACTCCTCATTTCAACCTTGAGCTATAAATATTCTCTTTTATTGCTTTATTCTGTCTGGTAGCATAGTTTGGGATCTTGGCTGAGAAATGCTCCTTTAAAAAAAATAAAAATCAACGCTGAATAAGAATACAGAACCCAATTTATTGACCAACAGTAATTCTACCTTCCTGATTCTGTTTCAGGATGCTCATATACTTTTTCTTGCAAGTCATCAATGGACGAAAAACAATGGTCAAACTGCTACAAGAGCAAATTGCTAATGTAAGTATTTCCTGTCAGTCTAGAAAGTGGGATCTAGTCAAACCAGGTTAAATTACAGGAGAGCAGTGCCAAATACCAGGAAAATTACAGTTCAAATGTGTATGACGATTTATTGTAAGCTTAACAAGAATCTGAACTACTAATGGTCAAAGGAAATAAGCGGATGTTGAGAACAGAAAGGAATTCGAAAGGGGGCCGGACTTAGATCTCTTGCGAGGGTGAAAAGACTCATGACTGATGACGTATTTGACCCCTCCCTTGGGCTCAGCCTGGTCATCTCCCCAAAGTAGTTCATTGTTGAATATCAGGAGAAACAATTAGAGAGTTTTGACTACAGTAGCTGCTTCTATAAGGAGTGTAGTGTTGGCTTTATCACTGAAGGTCTTCAGCAGAGACTAAGCGACTGATGTTCCTCAAAAATTCTGCAGCTAGATCACTAAACAGAAAACTTTGCAAATTCCAGGGATCACCCAGTTAACAAACACCTCTTTTCCTACATTTTTATCTTTAAGAACGTGGCAGTTTAGGCTTTTTTGGCAATAATAATAATAATAATAATAATAATAATAATAATAATCCTTTAGTTGCACATGTTTATTTCCTCCCTTTAAAAATGTCTTTATATGTTTAATACCAAACATATAATCTAAAATTAATAGGTGTTGATCACTTGAGGGAAGCTCTAAGGCAGCAGCTACATCCACCCTGGCCAGTGAAAGTGGGGAAATGTAGATCATTTAGTGATCTACAGATCAGTCTTTGAGGATCACAAGGTTAGACAGTGCCCTCTCAGCAATAGCAGTAGAATTTAGATTTATTTACAGCCCTCTCTAAGCCATTTACAAAGTCAGCCTCTTGCCCCCAAACAGTCTGGATCCTCATTTTACCCACCTCGGAGGAATGGAAGGCTGAGTCAACTTTGAGCCAATAAGGATCGAATTCCTGGCAGTCAGCAGAGCCAGCCTGCAATACTGCATTCTAACCACTGCTCCACCAACTTAAAACTAAACTCAGGAAAGTTTCGTTTTGAGTTGGAAGGCTTTCTAACATCTTGATCTAAGATAGGTATTCCCTGTACAGAACAGATGGCAAAACATCTGTAATTTTATTTTTTATTACGTTTCTTGTTTTGAGGTACGGTAGTTTTTATGGCTATTTATGAAGTTTTATGTGAATTTCAGATTATATTGTGGAAGCTTAGGAGTCCATGTAAGCCACCAGGGGTATTTTTGATTGCAGCGTAGTAGAAATGTATTTAATTAATACAAGAAAGGAAGGGTTGGTTTTCAAGAAAAGCCTTTGACTGTTGCTGTTGACTTTCTAAAGTAAAACATCAAATTAATTCGTCTAACTCTTATTTTAGTGTTTCTTGATTTTTATAGGCAGGCAAAGATAAAATGTTTCTACTGAAGAAATTACGTGCACTGCAAGCTTCTAAGCTGCCCTCTTTGAGAAGGCAGCCAGAGGTAAGTTTTTGCAGATTTGGCCTTTTGAAGACCGGGCGTGTCCATTGGTTTAATAATGGTTTACTGAAAAAGAGCATTTGTAGCATGCTTTGGGGGACTTTGGCGAAGGTTTTATGTCATGACAATACTCATCTTAGATTTGTCATAAGAAATGGGAGGTGGGTGTGTAATTGACAGCACACAACTCTAGTCAAGGACAGAAAGTAAGCCGAATTTTGATTGGTCTTCCAGAGGGACCTGTCTCTGAACCAGCTACCTAGGGAGCCAAGCTCAGTTTTACTGCCCAGCTGCGTGGACCCCTTTCTATGGACCGAAGATGGGGAGTCTTCTACTGAGGTAATAGCAGGTGCAGCTGAGGGTGTGGTGTGAGCAAATTTTGGAGCACTTTCCTTTACATAAAAGCATTCAAATTGCAGTTGCTAAATCTTCCATGCTGTCCTGTAGATAGGTTGGACTTCACCTCCCGTTATACTTCACCAACTTTGGCCATATTGTTTGACACATCTGGGCTACATTATGTTGATGTTTGGAAAAGATAGATAATCTGAAGGGTACCTTTCTGAGGTTAAACCAGGGGTGGGATTCTACCACCGCACCTATTCGCTAGAACCGGTTGTTAACATTCTAAGCAGTTCGGAGAACCGGTTGTTAGAAGAAATTACTGGCCTAATCCTGTAAGGAAGGCAGGAAGGAAACATTCTGGTATTGCTTACAGAAATTGCCTCTCTGTTAACCCTTATTGCATTCTTGGCAGGACTAGACTTCCTGTCTCAGGAACTTCTCTGGAGTTTTTTTCCCCTCCTTTGCTGGTACTTTGTGTGGAGTGACCATTCAAAGTTACAATAGCACTGAAAAAAGTGACATGACCATTTTTCACACTTACGACTGTTGCAGCATCCCCACAGTCATGAGAGGCCAGGCGAGGAGATGCGTGCCTCGATGTGAGTGATATTGAGTTGGCCACACCCAGCCAATAACATGACCACCAAGCCACGCCCACCAACTAAGCCACGCCCACAGAACCGGTTGTTAAAAATTTTGAATCCCACCCCTGGGTTAAACCATAAATGTCCTTAGCAGTGTCTCCACCAGATGGAAACTTCATTTCTTCCCAACACTGGGCTTCTGATAGTTTTGGGCCCAGCCTTTATCATTTTGATACTTTCTAGATGAGTTGGACCAGAGCTTCCATAATTTTCATCCCATGGCCATGCTGCCAACCCAGAGCAAGATTGAGAAAGGCAGGAGGCTAGAGAAGGAACACAAGAAAAAAATTAGGTTTACAGGGCAGGGACCTTTGAGGAACTCTAGAATTCTTCTGTTCTCCTTCCTTTTTCAGGATAGCAAAACCCAGAAAGTTTGGGGGATTTTTTGGGGTGAATTTGGGTCTTTTATGCATTGCCATGTGCCTTTAACCTCTGTACCTCCAAATTGCTCAACAATTGTGATCATTGCCTTAGTTGTCCAAAGAGCATTAGCCTCATTCTTTTAACTGATTAGCAAGTCAACCAGTTGGTGTAGAAGGTTTTGGCATGAGAAGTCTTCAATATATGTGGAAGTACAATGAAAGTAAGAAGCCCCATCATGAATTTGATACTGACGAAAAGCTAGCCTAATTTCCACTAGGCAGAAAAATATGTTATTAACACATTGGAGTTTTATTAGCAGTCTTTAAATCAGTAGTATGAAATGAGTACTACCAGGATAAACATCAGATGTTTGTCTGATAAATATACCAGTAAGCTGCTTTATAACGTTTAAAACAGTGATCTGTATTTCTAATCAAAGTTTATGATTGTCTCCTTTTCAGTCTGCTAGACACCCTGGGATGGCCACTTTTAATTCCGGTAAGTACTAAATGTTAGGTAGAATAGTTGTATCAGTGTGCTATACAATAGGTGCTTGGGATCGTTTTCATCAAAAGTTAATTTCAACATGCTAAATTGAAAGCATGCATGATCATCGTGCTTAGTTGATGCTGCTTATCTCAAAAAGTTAAGTAAACCATGGTTAGTGCTAGTATTATGAGTACAGGCTAGATTGGAAAGCCAAAACACGGTTAGGAGAAAGGAACTTGGCAAGGTAACTTTGTGGTCATCGGAAGTCAAGCTTGACACAACATTCGCCTTTAGTTTTTGTCTGGAAGGGGAAGTGACACAATCAGATGTGTAGAAAGAGGCTGTAAGGGAAGTCCCAAGCCAAAAAAGCTTCTCCTGGTACTTGGTTTGTGGGATGGGAAGAAGAAACCTACTTGTGTGTAGGTAAAAGAGTTGAGATAAACCCAAGAGCATTCCAAATTGTGCCACTGAAATTTGGTGCCAAAAACCAAACTTTGGTGGTATGGAAGATCCTGGCTCCCCCACATCTACGTATATATAACCTCTTCAGAAATCGGAGTGATTTCACTGACCATGTGGGCCACATAAGTGCATGAACATCTGGGGCAGGAGAATTGGGTGTTTAACGGGGGTCACATTTTGGTGTGCTTTGAGAGAAGAAACCCTAAAGGGACTATTAGGAACATGGATACATTGCCACAAAGACGAGAGGGAGTCAAGCTATTCTCCAAAGCACCAAAAGGCAAGACAAGAAGCAACAGATGGAAACTAATCAAAGAGAGAACCAACCTAGAACTAAGGAGAAATTTCGTGACAGTGAGAACAATTAATCAGCGGAACAACTTGCCCCCAGAAGTTGTGGGTGCACCAACACTGAAGGTTTTTAAAGAAGAGATTGGATAACCATTTGTCTGAAATGGCATAAGCAAAGGGTTGGACTAGAAGACTTCCAAGTTCCTTTCCAATTCTGTTATTCTGAACTACAGTACACCAGTTTTCTTCCTTTTGCTTGCAACAGAGGCTGGCGAAATAACCTGGAATGCTGGACCATCGGATGCTCTGGTTTTGGCTTTGAGAGCCAGACAAGAGGCTGAACGGGAAACGGGAGATGAAGAAAGCTTGAAGTGAAGAATGAAGTATTGTAATGTACATATCCCACCAAGCACTTTTTATCTAGAATTTTGCTATTTGTACAAATAAGGTAATTGTTAAAATGAGAAATTTTTAAATAAAATTACTGGGCACTTTTACATTTGATGAGGTTTTACTTTATTATGACTTCAGAAAATGAAGGCACAAAATTATTCCTTATGACAAGAATCTCTCTCCAGACCTCACCAAAACTTATTGTACAATTGAGGAAATAGGCTTCATTAATTGTATCATGGAAATCTGACAGTAGGGTAATATAACCACCAGGAATAATTCCTTAAACATCATTATCTTCTCTCCACATTTATTCCTTTGTCAGGATTTTTATTTTACAGAAATTATATAGAGATTTGTACAGTACAGAGAACAATAAAGGAAACGTTCATTTAAAAAAATATATGTATAGCAGCATGGTGAAAAAAGGCAGAAACAGTTTTACAGCTCATTTTAATTTAAACAGTGGTTTGTGATGTATGGGGGAAACTGAATTTTGGAATAATTATAACCATGTATGTATTTTGCCTGATTTAGCAGCTGCATTTTAAATCAATTGATAAATAACTTTTTGAGAACAAAATGAATGGCAGTTGCTAAGTGCCCATTTCTGCTTCATCCAAATTATATCCAAATGAGAGATTGCTTAAGAAATTTTGAAATATCAAGAATTTTATTTGTGCTTTACTGCAAAAGTTTAAGGCAGCAGTTTTTTGCACTAGTGGGACATTTTAGTGCCACATTTACAGATGATCACAAAGCCTGAACACGTGAGATAATTTATCCTGGTTTTCCCTTTTTTCTAGTAGTGGTTTCCATTACAGCAGTTATCCAAAATGTTGTTTTAAAAAACCTTTATTGCTGTAATCTTTAACACAGTGATGTTTTATGGGGTGACGCTTTCAATCCTGATGGAAACAATCCTTACAAATAATTGGCATTCTTTCACTTTTGGGCAAACCTCAATTTTGAAAAGACCTAACTGAAGAAAAACGCAGTCCAGAGAACTGTTTCAGGTTTCTGTGAACAGACGCAATGTAAACATTTCTTTCAAGTTAGAAATGCAACCTTCAACAAAAGTTAACTTTTAAACCTGCAATAAATGCACCTTGCTTTTATCACCCTAGCCCTGACAGCTGTGAAAAGCTCCCACTCCCAGCTTTCATTAAATAGCCCGACCACATCAAAATATATTGCACATTGCCTTGCTAAGTATCGATCAAGAGGTTAACTGCATTATCAAAGCTGCACCTTGAATTTATGGGCGGGAGAGAGAAAATATTTGCACATTGGACATAGTTGGAAGGGATCTCCCCGAACTCACTACAGGTAATTCTCGACTTATGACAGCAGTTGTGTGCCTAAGGGAAAGCTTGTGATGAGGGCATGAAGCGTGGGGGTCAGAAGGGTTGAGTGGTGGGGGGGGGGGTGCAGGCGGCGGTGCGTGGGAAGGTGTGTGGTGGCAAAAGGGGCAGGGGGTGTGGGTCCGGCCCCTCTGTGGTCCCCATTTTTGGGAAGGGGAGTGAGTTGTGGGGTGACGCCCAGTGCTTTGGCCTGGGAGCGCTTGATGGTCGCACCTCCGAGGATGGGGATAACCACCGTTCGTTCAGCACTGCCATAACTTGGAACATTTGCTGAATGAATGGTCATGGGCCCATACAGACTACCTGGGTTCTTTCTTAAGTCTAGTCGAATGTGGAGTGATCTGTGAGGACAAAACAGCAAGAGATTTTTATTCAGTGCAGTTGGTAGTTCTGTTTTGACCAAGTATAAACCAAGAATGTGCAGAACTCAGATGTAGGAATAGAACAACGGGGGGGAAAAAGGGTTCATTCTCTCTCCAGACTAGACTGACTGGGGTAATTGGCCATTTTTCTGAACTGGCATCCTGGACAAAACAGGGAACAAGGACACCCCTCAGAACACCTTGAAAATCATTTCTGATTTACTTCTGGGAAACTGCCAGATCGCTACTGGAGCACTAGAGGCCAGGGAAGGCGCATGGGAAAAATGGAGCATTCCATTAATTTTCCAAAAAGTTCATTCCCAACCTTCTTAATTTTGCCTACCTTGTAGTATATCGGGTCGTCCGCCCCCATTTAAGTTGCACGTATCTATATGACTAAAAATGCTGATCCATTCTTGGAGCAAAAGTGAGTTGTGAGAAATCTCAATCCCAGCAAAAAGGAAGAAGCTTGGTGCAACCTGACATGTAATCGTTTTCCTCCCCCTGAGGGAAGCGATGCAGCCTTGGCGAAATAAAATCATAAAGTCCCACTGAACTCCAGTCTGACTTAAGGAAGCCAATTGGGAGTTGAAGATCAAGCTAGTAGTGAGGGTCGCAATCCTCTAGTAAGCTGTCGGTCATGTAGGTGATCTGGAGAACATTTTCGTAATACATTTTTTCGGCAAGTGTGTTGACGGTCCAAGCGACAACGTGAACCCCTTTAGAGGACCAACGATTGACGTAGTCCCTAAAAGGAAGTAGGCAAAAAGGATGAGGGGACAAGTAGTTCCATTCTGGCTTATTTTTAAAAATTTTCTATAGCCTCTTTGCTGTTCTGATACAGTTCTTTCCTCCTTTAAAAACCCACAAAGGCAATGAGAGCCATTTAAATTTGGGATTCATCCAGAAAAAGCTCAGTGTAGATCCAATGTTCCTCAGGATTAAAAACCATTTAAATTTGGAGGATTTGTCCCCAGAAAGCTCTCTACGGATCCCATTGTTCCCCAGGTCTCCGTGTCATAAATGTGAGACCAGCTTTTCTCCAGGCAATCCCCATCAAGAAATCTAGCAGCCACAGACTGGTGAAAATCAAGTATGCTGTTCAACTTACTGTGAAACGTAATTTTTCTGCATCAGGAAAACAGAAACGCCACATAAATGCCATAGGAAGTTGTGCATGCTCCAGTCCATGATAACATCGAAGGCCATAGACAAATAGTGTTTCCAAAAAGCCGTATAGCGAGGCTTCCCGTCCCCGTAATGACTGAAGCTCCAAGGTCGGTGGGTCAGAGCTGTTATGATATTTCTGTCAGCTTGTTTCATCTAAAAGACCAAACCACACGAAGCTAAACGCCTGCATCCCGGTAGCTTAATGAGGTTATAATACAAGAGGTTTAACAATGCCTCCATTCTGGAGGTCATGGGAATCAAACTGCAAATCATGGGTTGTGGGAAGATCCACCTTGCTTTGCATTAAAATCCAAAACTCAGAAGAAAATATCCCGTTGATTTTCTCCATGAGCATTTACTTCCAAGTTGAACAGATCTTGTTCGGAAATGCTTCAGCCTATGATAGGACTGAAGTCGAGCAGTTCAGTCAATGCGTACATCCTTTAAAACACAAATATCCTACCTATTGCATACAGAAAGGTACCTATTACTCACTTTTTCCTCAGGGAGATGAAGTAGGGCATTGGTGTTATAAACCGAACACACAAGCATTAAAAAGCACCAAGACAAACACGTTTCTCCATCCCACAGCCAATGTAAAACACTAACATGACCAACCCTTAGGCTTAATCCAATGAACTCTTTTTATACTGACTTTCCAACATAGGGAAGGCCCAGAGTTTATTGAGCATATTAAAATAAGCTAGATGGCAATTAAGGTTCTAAAAAATAGGTAGCATGTGCTTCCCCCGTTTATAACATTTTGTACATCTTGTATAACACCAAGCCTACTCAAAAACTTCCTTATCGCCATGTCATGAAATTATGAGACGACGTTTTGAAATCTTCACCTTATAGACAACATCTGGCATAAACGAGCAAACCACACTGGTGTTGTACAGCCGTGGATATTCTAGGTAGAGCTGTGTCAGGACTGCAACCGCCTGCCAGTAAAAAGAAAATGGCATTAAAAAAAAAAGCACTGGACAAAGACAAGGGTTTTTTTCTTGTACATTTCAGCTACCAGGGGGAATTCTTGCATAGCAGATGCTACTGCTTAAAGTGGCATGTGCAGAGCACAAAATAATTTGTGTTTTGGGGAAAAAATACACACCAAGGCAGGTGAATGGAGCAGAATGTACTATCAGTAATGTACGTGGGAAAGTTGCTTTCAAAAACAGCAACTTGGTTTAATTGAAACGATACAGATTCAAGGAAAGATTCAGAATTCAGCCCTAGAGTCAATGAAGAAGCTTCCAACCTCACTCTTGTTTGTTTGTTTCAAATAACAGGACTGAGAAAGAGCAAGACTCTACTTGCTGGTGCTAGGGGAGAGTAAGATCAGTATCAGTATCTTCATGCAATTTATAATCAGAAAAAAAACATGCTGATAATAAGTGCCTTTAAAAAAATAGTTCTCTGCCCCTTCCTTAACACAGCTCTATGAATGGGAGAAAAAGCATTTATGAGGAAACCTTTACCCACTCATTACTTTAGTGCCATGAATAAAACTAGTATTTAAAAAATCACCTTGTTTGTTTCAGCATGTTATCGTCAGAACATTTTGTCAAATGGAAGAACTCTACAGGAAAGGAAAAACTGTTGGAAGGGTACCTTATCTGCATGTCCCTTGACATCAAAGTAGATGATGAGATCATGATGCAAACTTTCCAAAACAGCTTCTTTTAGGGTTGGTATTTTTTCCCCATGATAATCCCTCCTGGAGGAAAAAAAAATCACCAGACCTACTTGAAAGGTGTGCATTTAAACAGAAAAGTATCCAATTTAAAAAAAGGAAATATTTCCCCATTCGTACTGTACCACCACTAAAGATCCCAACATATATTCCAGTAGAAAAGGAACACCAACTCTTATAAAGATTTAGTCATTTAAGCACCAGAAGACATGACTATCTATTGGGAAGTTGCAATCCACAAAAAAGTACATGTTCAGGTAGTTCTTAGCTTATAACCACTTGTTTAGTGACTTTGAAATTATAATGGCACTGACTTACAACCAATCCACAGATTTTCAATTGTTCCAGCATCCCCATGGTCACTTGATCAGGTATTTGCCAACCAGCATGTATTTATGATGGTTGCAGCATTCTGGGATCATGTGGTTACAATTTGTTGACCTCCCCAACTGGCAAATTCAACAGAGGAAGCTGGGTCTGCTTAAGGGCTATGTGTGACTCGCTTAAGAATTGTGGCAAACAAGGTCGTAAAATTGGGCACGACTCAGTGAGTGAACGACAGGGTTGTTCCCTTACCATAACCTATGTTTAGCAGCTGGATTAAACTGTCGAATATCAGCAAACGTCAATTCACGCAAACTTCCAGAGCCATCAGTGGTCCTGTCCACCGTTTCGTCATGCATAAGGATAGGAACCCCATCTGCAGTAAATTCAAGGTCCAGTTCCACTCCTGTGGCTCCATTCTCAGCTGCCTTAAGAAACAAAGTCCACACTTTCAGAGCATAATACAGTAAGCTTTTAATTCAATGTATTGGTATAACTTTGCCCTAGGAATTATCCAACCAGCTATAGCTTGCTGGCTTAGCAGTAGTGACAACTGAAGCCCACGGATCTTAAAAGTTGCTGAAGTGGAGAAACAAAGAACCGAACAATGAAGCCTAAGCAAAATTGCTACTGACAAATCCATGTTATTTCAACAGGGGCAACTAAAAACAAATGTTCAAGCTAGAGTATTTCATCTTTTGGATATCAAAGTTGCAAGCCCAAGCTTCAAAGGGAAAGCTCAGTTATGGAAGATAGGCAAATTTTCCCGGGCTTTATCCTTGACACCACTCAGAGGTGTTGGAGGTCTCCTTTGTAGCCACTTAAAGGTAAAGGTTCTCCTCGCACCTACATGCTAGTCATTTCCGGCTCTAGGGGGCGGTGCTCATCTCCGTGGCAAAGCTGAAGAGCCACCACTGTCCGAAGATGTCTCCGTGGTCATGGGGCTGGTATGACTAAGCGCCGAAGGCGCACGAAACACTGTTACCTTCCCACCAAGGGGGTCCCTATTTTTCTACTTGCATTTTTTTTTTACATGCTTTCGAATTGCTAGGTTGGCAGAAGCTGGGACAAGTAATGGGAGCTCACTCCATTATGTGTAGCTAGGGATTCGAACCGCCAAACGGCCAACCTTTCTGATCAACCAGCCAAGCGTCTTAGCTATTGAGCCAGGGCGTCCCTTAGAGCCCGCTTAGAGGCAGGGGTGGGATCCGACAGCGTTAACTACCGGTTCGGTGATTTATGAGGCTCGGTGATTTACGATGTGCTTCCTTGCACGCTGCGCGCGCACCTGTAAATCCTCATCAGCTTGCTGCCCAGACAGCTGAGTGCAGACAAGCAGCGTTTGAAAAAGCACCTTTTTCCTGCTTTTTCAACCACAGCTGTGCCTCGCACGGCAGCTGAGGTTGAAAAAGCAGGAAATAAAGGTCAGGTAAGAGCCCAGGCGGGCGGGTAAGCCAAAACATCAGCAGACATAGAACAGGTTCTCTGTTTGCTGTTCTTCAGAGCTACTGGTTCTACAGAGCCGGACAGAACCGGTAGAATCCCACCCCTGCTTAGAGGTTGTCAATGACAGAACATTTGTGACCAGGTGCTGCCACCGGACAGGTTAAGGAACTTCTCTAAAGTAGCACTGACCGGAACAGCCATGCTGTGCAAACACAACAAAAGAATGGGACACCTTATGATTGCCTATTAGGCAATTAAGTCATACAATAAACAATGCAAAAGAAGGTTTGCATTCAGAAATCAGCAAAGGCTACTCAAAAAGTATTAGAATCTGGTTTCTACCAGCCATTAGGAAAAGAAACAGTGTAAACAACTTCTGTCATAAATTCCCTTCTGATCCAAGTGTACTGTACATTATCTGGGGAAACAGACAGTTACTATAATTATCTTTAATGATTCACCAATATTTGCTGGTGATCTCCCATGCTAATTTTCTGCCTCTGTTTAGGAGGTTCAAAGATGTTTTAATCCGTCCTGTTTGCAAGCCAAACAAACCTAGCCTTTTCTTTGTTTAATCACACAATTAATTGCAATCACTTCTTTCTAATGGTTTTCAATTCATCAAGGCCTCTTCATTTGTAAGATTCATCTTATTCAATAAATGTAGCAGTGGGAGGCCCATCTCATCTTTCTGACTGCTAGCTCCTCAATTCCTTCAGGAATGAGAAGCAAATATTGTAAATTAAATAACTTTATAAAATCCATGCTGTTGCACTACTTAAATCCTGCTGGAGTTAAATAAGAAGTGTGATTTATACATAACTGCAAATCAGTAGGATTTCTGTGGTTCAGTATCTACAGCATGTCTGTGAATATATGTATCTATATCTATCTGTCTGTCTGTCTGTGTCTTTCTATCTGTCTATCTATCTAATCCATCTATCTATCATATCTATCATCTATCAATCTATCTATTGCTCTATCAATCTATCGCCCTATCAATCTATCGCTCTATCTGTCTGTCTATCAATCTATCTATCAATCAATCTATCGCTCTGTCTGTCTGTCTATCAATCTATCTATCAATCAATCTATCGCTCTGTCTGTCTGTCTATCAATCTATCGCTCTACCTACCTACCTACCTACCTACCTATCTATCTATCTATGTCTCTGACTGACTGACTTACCTGACTGACTGACTGAGGTACATAGATATAGACAGACAAACAGACAGGATAAATACATCTATTCATTTTCATCTGGAGACAGGTGATAAATAGATAAATGATGGATAGATGACATATAGATGGTAGGTAGGTAATGATGGATAAATAGATGATATATATATGAGACAGACAGGTAGATGATAGACAGATGATACACAGATATAGATGATAGACAGACGGATAAATCTATTAATTTTCATCCGAAGAACCAGCTGTCAACAAGGAATGACTATTTGCTGCCATCCAGATGTTTGCAGCCCGGATATACGATGCCTACTGTGCACACAAACACCTACCCAACAAACACTACACACACACTCACACTCACGTATAATACACACCACCCTTGTCACCCCTTCCCTCCCCCAGGCCCTTCCCACGCAGCCAGCGCTACATCCACACCAAAGGGCGCTCCTTGTACACACACACACAAAACCGGCGCCGACCTGCCGGATGGCGGCCAGCGTGTTCTCGGGGGCGTCGTGGCCGCCCCCTCGGTGGGCGATGCGGGCGGGGTTCCCGCGGGGCAGCACCACCAGCTGGGCGCGCTGCGGGGCGACGGGCTCCAGGCTGAAGAGGCGCAGCGCCAGGTAGAAGCCGCCCGACAGAGCGCAAGCCAGCGTGGCGCTCCGGCTCAGCACCAGCGCCGCCAGCACCACCGCCGAGAAGGCCACCAGCAGCCCCTCAGAGTAGCAAAACATGGCGGCGGGCGCCGCGCCTCAGGAGGAGGCCCCAAAAAAGCGGAGGGGCGGCGAGCGCCGCGGACCAGCCGCTCCCTCCTCCCTCTCGCCTTGACAACAACAATCGCCGCCCCGCGCGCGCCGCCCGCCTCAGCCAATCGCGTTACAAGAAGAAGATCGGAAGGGCGGGAAGAGGCGGGTTTCTCCTCCTCCCGGGAACGTGCATGGGGATTGGCTGTCCGCCTGGCTCGCCCGGCCAATCGAGAAGGCTGGCCGTGCTTGGGCTCGTGGAGTGCCTTTGACAGCTTAACCGAGCGGCGGAACAATGAAATCCCGTCGTGGAGTCACAGGCCTGGACGGGAAGGTCTCCAAACTTTCAACTTTTAACACTTATGGACTTCAATTCCCAGAATTATCGGAGAATTCTAGGAGTTCAAGTCCACAAGTCTTAAAGTTGCCAAGTTTGGGGACCCCTGGTCTATATGGAGATTCTCAGTCATCCAAGTCATAGCTTTGTCCCAAAGGTGCTTTCCCGCCTCCTCCCCAAAAGGCAATTTGGACTTTCTAGTTTTTCTTTGATACACGCGGTTCACTTCTCATCAGAGCTGAAGAAGCTTCTTGGATGAGAAGCGAAACCTCTTCAAAGAAAAAGCAGAAAGTCCAGTTGCCTCTTGGGGGAAAAAAATCACCTTTGAGACGAAGTCTATACTGTAGCTTGAGTTATATTTGGACAAGCAAATCGCTGCCCCGTTGTGGTGTTGTTTGTGTCCTGCCAGAAGAGGGAGGGGAAAGGATAGAGGGATGCAATCAAGATCAAGTGAGGTACTAATACCACTCTATGAAGCCTTAGTAAGACCACACCTAGAATCCTGCATCCAGTTTTGGTCACCACGCTATAAAAAAGATGTTGAGACTCTAGAAAAAGTGCAGAGAAGAGCAACCAGGAGGATTAGGGGACTGGAGACTAAAACATACGATGAACGATTAGAGTAACTGGGCATGGCTAGTCTAGGAAAGAGAATGACCAAGGGAGACAGGATAGCAGTCTTCCAATATTTGAGGGGCTGCCACAGAGAGGAGGAAAGGGTCAAGTTATTCTTCAAAGCACCCAAAGGCCAGACAAGGAATAATGGATGGAAACTGAACAAGGAGAGATTCAACCTGGAAATAAAGAGGAATTTTCTGATAGTGAGAACAATCAACCCATGGAACATAAGTTGCCTTCGGAAGTTGTGGGAGCTTCATCACTGGAGGCTTTCAAGAAGAAACTGAGCTGCCATTTGCCAGAAATGGTGTAGGGTCTCCTGCTTGGGCAGGAGGTTGGACTAGATGACCTATAAGGTCCCTTCGAACTCTGATTATCTGTTATGTTAAGGAAAAAAAAAATAGACTGAAATGGCCAATTGTGTGGCTTTCAGTTCTTTTTGACAACTTGTGACAACACAGATAAATTTTCCCTGTGATGATGTATCCCTAATGTCATCTTTCAGGTCTTCCAATCAGCTACTATAATTGAATCCATCCACTTATGGATCATTCATTCTCCTTTTCACCTTTCCTAGCATTAAAGTTTTCTCCAGACTGCTGTTTTCATTGATTAATTGAGCTGATCAAGTTGATTCTTAGGGACCACAGAGATAGAGGATCTATGACCGCCTTTTAATCTGATCTCTTAGGACCTAGGTCTTCCAATGATGCTCCAAGCATGGCATGAAACTGCCACATGCAAGTAGCTTGAAAAACTATCTGGGGAAACCTGGTTAGGATAGCGATGAAAGACCACCAGGAAACCTCTCATATCGCATTTTGACGGCTTTAAAAATAAGGGAATTTACAGTACAGTTAACAAGGTTGAAATAGTTTACTCGTCTCTCTATTATTGAGTAAAAGAAAAATTTGAGAACACCCTTCCCCCCTAATACATTTCTAAAGGGGGTTCCTCACAAATCAATTTTTGCACCTCGTTTACACCAGGGGTCGCTAACCTTTTGGACCTCAGGGACCACCAAACTCATAATTTTAAATCCCGGGGACCAGAGACCCTGGGAAAATCCCCCCCAAAAAAGTCTGCAGAAAATTTCTCCACCCCGTTTTCCTACCGATTGATCATTCTTTATTTGGGATCGCAGGCTACATCTCCAGCTCCGTTCTCAGGGGGGAGAGAGAGAGAGAGAGACTTTTGGCTCCATGCAAGGAAAGCAGCAGAAGCAGCAGAAGTCTTTCTTTCTCTCCCCCAAACTCCACCAGAAATGAGTCCTTGTAAGACTTGTCGTGCCAGCGCAGCCTCTTGGAGCAGAATGCCTTGCAGGGTGCCAAGGACTCATTTATGGTGGAGTTTGGGGAAGAGAAAGACAGACTTTGGTTGCTTTCCTTGCGTGCAGCCAAAAGCAGAAGAAGAAGCGGAAAGAAGCAGCCCAGTGGCCAGGCGAGGCACGTGGGGCGAGTGGGGCAAGTTCCCCCCTCCACCCTTTCCCCCCTCCCCTCACTACCTCATGCTGTTTGCAATGCAAGCGACGCAAGCCTTGTGTTCTCGCGGGCCACGTGGGTAGCTCAGCCTTGTGTTCCTGAGCAGCCTGGATTAATTGCTTTGGGGGTGACATTTCTCTGAGGATGACCAAAATTTTCTCGCGGACCACCAGTGGTCCCCGGCCCTCTGGTTGGCGACCACTGGTTTAGATTGCTTTTTGTGTGCTTTTCTCCCCATAAGAATACCTTCCAGTATATACAGAAAATATTATCCATAAGCATCTACATCATGAACAACTACAGCTACAAGGTACACACATGTAGTGCTCGACTTACGATCACAATTTGAACTAGAATTGTTGTTGCTAAGTGAGGTCACCCCCCGATTCTATGGGCTTTTTCTTGGCCGTGGTTGTTAAGTGAAACACGAGGCTGTTAAGTGAGTCCAGATTAGCCCATTGATTTTGTTTGTCGGAGGCCAGCTAGAAAAGTTTTGCAAATTGGGGTGGCATGACCCTGGGACATTGCACCTGTTGTTAATATGTGCCTGTTGTTGAGAGCTCCAATTCGGATCGCATGACAGTGGGAATAGCGATAGCACTTATATACCGCTTTATAGTGCTTTTACGTCCCTCTCTAAGCGGTTTTCAGAGTCAGCCTCTTGCCCCCAACAATCTGGCTCCTCATTTTACCCACCTCGGAAGGAGGGAAGGCTGAGTCAACCTTGAACCTGGTGGGATTTGAACTGCCAAATTGTAGGCAGCTGGCGGCAGAAGCAGCTTGCCATACTGCACTCCAACCACTGCGCCACAGAATACTGCAAGAGTCATAAATATGAGGTTGGTCCTAAAGTCTTGGTCATCATGGCTCCGTTGACGGTTTATTTCCCTGACGATGTCTTGCCTGGGGCTGCCTTCTCCTCGTGGAACAGCTTGAAAACCGACGTCGCTGTTCCATCCCCGCTTTGCTGGGAAAAGCACAGGAAAATGGCCCAAAGGAAGCCACAGAAGCCAGTAAACGCTGTCCTCAGGTAGACCGGAACAAAGCTGAAGTTAGAAAGCTATTTGGAAGGAAAGGAAGGAAGGAAGGAAGGCTGAAGGAAGATTCCGTCAAGCCGCAAGGGCTCGGGGACGTAACAGACATGGATAAGAGGAGAGTAATCTATAGCTCGGGGTTGGAATGAGGGCTCCTTGGTGCTCTCTGAGTGTGGCAGTTTTCTTACGGACGTTTCATGACCCAACTAGGTAACATTATCAGTGCTAGAAGGGTGGAAGAAGGGGGAGGAGGAAGTGAGGAGAATTGTCAGCTCCTTGGTGCTTTTTGAGCTTGGTTGTTTTCTTACAGACATTTTACTATTTATTTATTTATTTGATTTATATTGCCGCCTATTCGCCCATGGCGAATTATCCAATGAGGAGGAGGAGGTATAGGAAGAGAAGAGAAGGTGGGGGAGGAGGGAGGAGGAGGAGGAGGAGGAGGAGGAGGAGGAGGAGGAGGAGGAGGAATAGGAGGAAAGGAGGAGAAAGAAGAGCAAGAGGAAGATGAAGATGAAGGGGAGGAGGAGGGGGAAGGAGGAGGAAGAAGTGGCAGGGGAGGTGGAAGGGGAGGAGGAGGGGCAAGAAGAGGCAGAGGAGGAAGGGGAGGAGGAGGAAGAGGAGGAGGGGGAAAGAGAAGGAAGAAGAGGAAGAGGAGGAGGAAGAGAAGGTGGAGGAGGAAGGGGGAAGGAGGAGGAAGAGGAGGCAGGGGAGGAGGAGGCCGACACTCACCTGTACAAAAGGCCAGTACATCAACCCTGTCTGGAATTTAAAAAAACAAAACAATTCTTGGATTAGAGTCATGCAAACGGGCAATATGAGAAAAATGATCTGTTGCCCTCCTATAAAGCCTCATGCTCATGTTCAAAATAACTAATCAAGATGGGGGGAAATGACGAATGGGTTGTTTAAATTTTTTTGAGTAGTTTAGAGAACTGGCAAATCCCACCTCTGACTGGCCCCACCAACCCCATCTCTTCTCTGCCTCCCATTGAGTCCCAGCTGATCGGCTGGTTCTCCTTTGGTTGCCCTGCACAGGAGAACGGAGCTGGAAGGCAGGTTAGTGGGGTGGGGTGGGGTGGGAATGGGGATTTTGCAGTATTCTTCCCCTGCCACGCCTACCAAGCCACGCCCACAGAACTGGCAGTAAAAAAAATTGAATCCCACCACCGGCAATGAGTCTTGATTCGTTGCTTTGGGTTCTGAGTTCGATCCACAACATTATGGGAGACCCAATCTGCTGGTTATTCACAACCGCTAGCTAAAATAATGGAGGACGTGATGAATTTTATTTGAATATTATGAGCCAAGGCGATTTAAACAAAAAAATGTGGAAGGAAACACTGGTTCCATTCATACACTCACTGCTCCCAGCTATAACTCAAGGTGTTGTGTTTCAGATTAATGCAATCATTGTGGTTTGGTTTAGGACTGAACACATTCTACACACCCAGCTCCTTTGGCTTTATGCAAGAAATCCTAATTTGCAAATCATGGCTTAAGTGCAGAGTGTGAAGCCAGCATATGCCCGTGGGTGTGAAATTTGCGTTGTAAGTATTCTTTTATCCTCTCTGATTTTGGATTGGCTCTACTTTAAGAAAAGCCAACATTACACACCACAGCTGATATGTTTGTCCCTTTGCCAGATTGGTAAATGAATCTTTCAAGAAATTAAGGCTCCTTTGATTAGCAAATGAAACCAATGGCTGTCTTCCTTTCAGAATTTTTTTTTCTTCTCTTGCCGTTTTTAATAGGTGTGTTTCCACAGACCTGAAATCTGAGAGACATTAAATGAAGCATGAGCTAAAGCAGTTATGCAACCACAAAACAGTGTGTGTTTGTGCCTGCTTAAGCATGGTTTGCAAATATTCACTCTTTTTTCCTCCTTTTTTTAAAGCAAGACCATTATTTTCACTTAACAGTACTTGTTTATTCCATGATCTCCAGTAGTGTTTCTGAAACATTTCTCTCTCTCAGAGAATCCCACCAAAAGAACTTTTGTTTGTTATGGGTTATATTTATCAATATTTATTGAATTAAATTAGCATTTTTAAAAAATAAAAATAAAAATTGACACACTTGTTGCCCTACCATGTCTCACAATTGCTGGTTGAGATTTTAATATTGTTATGATTTTTCAACATAGACTGGCAGATAATATTGATTCTGGAGACCCCCTGAGAGTTTTGGGGGGAAACCACACTTTAAGATGCACTATAGAATTACACAACACACTAATAGGTGTAATAGTGTAATAGGTATTGCACTGATACTTATTTGTCTCAATCAGTTGGCTAAGCTTATCCTAAAAGCAAAGTGCATACTGTATTTTTTCCAATTTTGCAATGAAATTTAAACACAAAGTTTTCTGCTTTTGTTTACAGCTACATAGATGAAGGTCTTTGTATTTTCATTTAAACATTTGCTTTGTTTTTTTCACTGATATGAACAAAGTTAACTAAGTTTATTTTAGCATAATGCCTAACAGAGAGAAACAGTTTTTGTGTAGAAAATGGATGTAAAATATCTCATAATATTTGTACGCTTCATGTGATGTATTAGAGATCAGTCAGGGTTGTGTTTTTTTTTTAGAAATGATATTGCGGAAGTATAAGAATACAAAAATTAAAGAATAAAGATACAAAAGGCCTATTTGTTTGATGGTATGTCAGATTTGCTGCTTCTCTGCCCATATTTTGGTATCTGTGTCTGATTTTCTTATTTGTGTTACTTATGTCTTTAACTATTTCAGAATATACAGTAAATAATTTTTTTAAAAAGATGTCATAGATGCTTGAATTGATGGGCTCCTGTGCGTGACAACCCTGCACTTACCTTATATGTGTTCCAGAATTTCTGCTGGCAGTCTGCGAATATATCCTCTTTTCCTTGAAGCAATCTCATGCCTGATGAAAAAATAGTTTCAAAGGAAAAGAAGATGTTAAAAATGGAAGGATGGACAAATCTATCCAAACTGCATATGGATCTTGCAAAGAAAAGAAACAGATGGCCTTGTGAAGCAAAAAAAATTGTGCTTCTGCATAACCTCTAAGAAGCAAAGAGCGATGATTTTACTTCCCTACCCCACAAAGTCACAGTTTATAGGAAATGAAAATGATAGCTAGCAGGGATGATGATGTTACCTAGTTGGATCATGAAACATCTGCAAGAAAGCAACCAAGTTCTAAGAGCACCAAAGATCCTACAATCTCCTCCTCCTCCTTCTTCTCCTTCTCCTTCTCCCTCCCTCTCCTTCACTTTCCTCCTCCTCCTTCTCTTCCTCTTCCTCCTCTTCTTCTCCTTCCTCTCCTTCTTCTCTTCCTCCTCCTCCTCTTCCTCCTTCTGCTCCTCTCCTCTTTCTCCACCTTCTTCTTCTTCCTCTCCCTCTTTTTCACCACCACCTCCTCCTCCTCTCTTCTCCTTCCTCTCTCTCCTTCTTTCCTCTTCCTTCTCCTCCTCTTCCTCCTGCTCCTCTCCTCTTCCTTCTCCTTCTCCTTCTTCTTCCTCTCCCCTCCTCCTCCTCCTTCTCCTCCTCCTCCTCCCTCCCTCTCCTTCACTTTCCTCCTCCTCCTTCTCTTCCTCCTCCTCCTCCTCCTCCTCCTCCTCTCTCTTCTCCTTCCTCTCTCCTTCACTTTCCTCCTCCTCCTCCTCTTCCTCCTTCTGCTCCTCTCCTCTTTCTCCACCTTCTTCTTCTTCCCCTCTCCCTTCACCACCTCCTCCTCCTCCTCCTCTCCTCTCTCTTCTTCTCCTTCCTCTCTCTCCTTCTTTCCTCCTCCTTCTCCTCCTCTTCCTCCTGCTCCTCTCCTCTTTTCCTTCTCCTCCTCCTCCTCCTCCTCTCTTCTTCCTTCTTCTCCTTCTCCTTCCTCCTCCCCCCTCCATTCTCTTTCTCCTCTACTCTGTAAACCTCCATAAATCCCGCCCTTAGAAATCGCACCTCACCATCCAAAGAACGTCCCTTCTCCGTCGCTGGCTTTGCAACCGGGCGCCCGCCAGAGAGGCGCGCTTGAAACTTCACCCGTCTCCCCAGCGATAGTTGTGGCTTCTAGTGTGTGTCTTTGTGTGTGTGTGTGTGCGTTTGGGGCGGGGGGAGGAGGAGAGGGGGCATCCCCATCCCCGCGGAGCTCTCTGCACGTGCTCAGAGGAGGGGAGGCGCGAGCCAGCCAGGTTCTTCCCCCTCCCCTCTTCCCTCCCCAAGCCACAACTCACCGGAGTAGAAAGCCAGGATGGCCACGGGCGCGCCCACCAGCTGGTCGCAGCCCACCTTGGCCAGCAGGGCAGCCGGGGCTCGCCCGGGCAGGAGCCGCTCCAGCATCCGCAGCCAGAGGTAGTTGAAGTTGGCGTGGAAGGTCAGCGCCACCAACGCCACCCGCCGGGTCTGAGCCCAGTCGGCGCGCTGGCCCGGCCGAAGTCGGAGCCGCTGCTGGACAGCGTCCCCCGCCGCGAAGAGGCTGCCGTAGAGCCCCACGTTGCAAAGCCAGGGCGAGCGGCGGACCAGGCGAGCCAGGCGTTGCATCCTTCTCGCCGGGGCTCCCAAAGCAGCAGCAGCTGCCGCCGCCGCCCAGCCTTCGCCGCCCCCGCGTTCCCACCCAGCCACACGCCACTCCCTCCACGCGGGGTTGTCGGCGCTGCCTTCCTTGCCTTGGAAACAGCCCCACCCCCACCCCCCACCCGCCAGATAGACACCGATACAGACAACAGATACGGAAGACCAGAGTTGGGAAGGGACCTTGGAGATCATCTAATCCAACCCAAGCAGGAGACCCTACGCCATTTCTGACAGATGGCAGTCCAGCCTCTTCTTGCAAGCTTCCAGGGATGAAGCTCCCACAAATTCCGAAGGCAAGCGATTCCATTGAATATAGAGTTGGAAGGCACCTTGGAGGTCATCTAGTCCAACCCCCCAACCAAGCAGACCCTACGCCATTTCTGACAGATGGCAGTCCAGTCTCTTCTTGCAAGCTTCCAGGATGAAGCCCCACAAATTCCGAAGGCAAGCGATTCCATTGAATATAGAGTTGGAAGGAACCTTGGAGGTCATCTAGTCCAACCCCCCAAGCAGGAGACCCTACGCCATTTCTGACAGATGGCAGTCCAGTCTCTTCTTCCAAGCTTCCAGGATGAAGCTCCCACAAATTCCGAAGGCAAGCGATTCCATTGAATATAGAGTTGGAAGGAACCTTGGAGGTCATCTAGTCCAACCCCTCCCCAAGCAGGAGACCCTACACCAGTGGTCTCCAACCTGGCAACTTTAAGACTTGTGGACTTCAACTCCCAGAATTCCTCATGTCTTAAAGTTGCCAAGGTTGGAGACCCCTGCCCTACACCATTTCTGACAGATGGCAGTCCAGTCTCTTCCTCCAAGCTTCCAGGGATGAAGCTCCCACAAATTCTGAAGGCAAGCGATTCCATTGAATATAGAGTTGGAAGGCACCTTGGAGGTCATCTAGTCCAACCCCCCCAAGCAGGAGACCCTGCCTACACCATTTCTGACAGATGGCAGTCCAGTCTCTTCTTGCAAGCTTCCAGGGATGAAGCTCCCACAAACTCCGAAGGCAAGCGATTCCATTGAATATAGAGTTGGAAGGCACCTTGGAGGTCATCTAGTCCAACCCCCCCCCCCCAAGCAGGAGACCCTACACCATTTCTGACAGATGGCAGTCCAGTCGCTTCTTCCAAGCTTCCAGGGATGAAGCTCCCACAAATTCTGAAGGCAACTTCTGTTCCATGGGTGGATTGTCCTTCCTGTCAGAAAGTTTCTCCTTACTTCTAAATTGAATCTCTCCCTTGTTCAGTTTTCATCCATTATTCCTTGCCAGGTGGGGAGTTGCCCCCCTGTCCTAGTCAGGAAGGGGCTTCAGACTTCCTGCCTTGGTTGGAATGGGACCAAGGTTTGGGGTTCATTGGAACCCCAGAAAGTCTCTGGATAGGTTCACTTCTCCACGCCCCCCCGGAATCCTTGGTGCTATCTGAGCATGGTTGGTAGAAGTTATTTTCCTAACAACAACCCTGTGAGGTGGGCTGGGTTGAAAGATGGATTAGGCTGAGATCACCCAGCCAGCTTTCATGCCTAAGGCAGGACTAGAACTCTCCATCACCTAGTTTCTAGGCTACAAAGGGGCTTCAGCCTTCCAAACCCGGTTAACTAGAGTTGGGGACACCTTGGTTCAGAACCTCAGAAACCCTCTGGATAGATTAGCATTTTCCCCCTGAAGTCCTTGATGCTCTAGAAGTATGGGTTGTAGATATAACTCCTGCCTGTTTTCCTAACAACAACCCTGTGAGGTGGGCTGGACTGAGAAGACAGTGCCGCGTCTATGACAATTCGCCATGGCCAACTTGCCATGGGATAATTCACTGTGGGACAAGAGCTACACTAAGATCAATGAAATTGTGGAATAGAATCATTCAAAAAGGATGCCATAGGAGGGACAGAATGAAATGTGAATTGCAAAAATGAATTTTTAATTTTTTTAAAAAATAATTAAATAGAATTGTTAAACTTTCCCACAGGAAGTTGTCCTGCAGCAAGTTGGCCATATTGAATTGGCCATGTTGAATTGGCCATGTTGAGTTGGCCACATTGAGTTAGCCATGTTGAGTTGGCCATAGCAAGTTGTCCCATTCCGGACAGCGCCTTGGGCTGAAGTCACCTAGCCAACTTTCATGCCTGAGCAGGATTAGAACTCCCTATCTCCTGGTTTCTAGGCCAATACCTTCACCCCTACACCAAACTGGGTTCTTTTTGATCCCAAAAGATGGACCATGGAGTAACTAGGGGGGAGATATCAGCATCCTTAGTGGAACCTTCAAGTGATACCCCACTGGTGACTTCAATAAAAGAAAGTCTTGTTCATTTTACAAAGGATTGATTGATGTCTTCTCATTGGAATAATGTTTTAGAATGGAATAATGTTTTATCCCAATGGTCCAAGACAATTGCAAGCAACTAGACCTAAATCCCACCCAGGACAGACCACGTCCGAACCAGGCAGCTGCCCAACTATCTTTAAAGCTCAAACGAAACTCGCTTGGACCGTGCAAACACGCTTTTGCACGTCATCCTTCCCCGCGCATGCTCCATCGGGGGGGGGAAAGACGTCATCTCTTTCCTCGAGCCCCCGTGAGGAATGTTCCATTCATCAAAGGAGGAGGAGGAGTAGATTCTACCAAAGCTTTCAATCTCCCAGCAGAAATTACCCCAAGCCGATCGAAAGAATTTCCCCCCCGCATCTCCGATTTGAATTTTTTTTTAAAAAAAACCCTTAGAATTTATTCTTTCTTTGGGTTTTTTTTTTTTTGGGGGGGGATGGGTGTTTGGTACGTCGCTCGCTCTAGCTCCGCCCAAACCCTGTCAATCCCTGCGGGGCGCGCGCTCTACGGAAGCCGAAGCGGCTCAAAGGGCCTGGGGGTGGTGGAAGAGGGCGCGCGCGCGCGCTTCCCCCTCCCCTTTCCCCCCCTCGGCCCCGCCCTCCGCACGCTCCGCGGACGCCGCCTGGCGCTTCGTCAGCGCGGCTGCCGACGTGGAGCCGGCCGAGGCCGCGGCCAAGGCGGAAGTGTAGCCCGGGTGGAGGAGCCGGAGTCCTTCGCCGCCGCCGCTCGAGCACCTGCGGCCATGGAGAGCTCCTTGGAGAAGGTGGGCGCTTCCCGGGGGGAGGGGAGAGATCTCTGGGGAAAGGGGGGGGGTCACTGATCAAGGATGGGGGGGGGCTAAGCTGTCATAGGAGCCCGTATGGGGGAGGGGAGGGGGGGAGAAGATGCGCCTGGTATTCATAATGGAAGGGCAGTGATGTCAGCTCGGCGGCTGTGTGATCATATTCAGAAGTGGATCCGGTATTTGCATCGTGGTAGATGGGACCGCGGTAGATGGGACCGCGGGGATTTGTGCATGAATAATAGGGGCCGCTCTGTGCGTGCAGATAGATAGGAAGATAGACAGACAGACAGACTAGATAATAGATATCTGCACACACATAATGTACCCCTATTATTAATGCACAAATCACGATTGCAGATGGAGAGATAGAGATAGATACCGTAGACAGATAATCTAGCTAGAGATAGATAATATATATTTGCACGCACATAATGTACCCCTATTATTAATGCACAAAGCACGATTGCATATAGAGAGATAGAGATAGATACCATAGATAGATAATCTAGCTACAGATAGATAATATATATTTGCACACACATAATGTACCCCTATTAATGCACAAATCACGATTGCATATAGAGAGATAGAGATAGATAGATACTGTAGATAGATAATCTAGATAGAGATAGATAGATAATATATATTTGCACACACATAATGTACCCCTATTAATGCACAAATCACGATTGCAGATGGAGAGATAGAGAGATAGAGATAGATAGATACCGTAGATAGACAATCTAGATAGATAATATATATTTGCACACACATAATGTACCCCTATTATTAATGCACAAATCAATACAATTACAGATAGATAGATAGATAGATAGATAAATAGATAGATAGATAGATAGATAGATGATAGATAGATAGATAGATGATAGATAGATAGATAGATAGATAGATGATAGATAGATAGATAGATAGATAGATAGATAGATAGATAGATAGATAGATGATAGACAGACAGACAGACAGACATAGATATAGATTACATTAATGCACAAACACACATACATATTAATGCATAGATAGATAAATATAGATATGCATTGATATGTGCTTGTGTGTTTGTGCATTAATCCTATATGTTTATGTGTGCATTTAAATTATATGGATTTAGGATTTGCTTATCACATTTCTATACTGCCTATTACACTTGCATGATTCTAGGGGATTTGCAGATAAAATTCTTTGTGTGTTGCCTTAATACTATATATGTGTAATTATTACCTTAATATTATATGTGTGTGTATTGGATGTGTGTGTGTGTTGCGTTTATATTATATATATTATACCCGAAGAAACCTAAATACACACACACACACACACACACACACATCTCTTTTATATGTATGAATGTATATGTATATATGTGTATTCATATTATATGTGCATTAATTTTATTATGCATAGAGTAGTATATATTATATAAGTTACAGAAACACAAATGTGTTCATGTGTGCGCACATAGGTGCGTGTGTGTGTGTGTGTGTGTGCATATGTATTTAAGCACCTATTTGTTACATTCATAACTTCATTCATACATTAAATGGATTCTGTTCATTCCACGATGTACTTCTACTTACATCGTGGCATCTAAAATTCTGAGAGAGCCAGTAGGGTGGTTCAGTGGGAAAAGAGCTGGGCTAGCAGTGGGGAGACCAGAGGCTAGTCTCCCCTCAGCCCCCTAAGATCATTGGCTGGCTTTGGGCCAGTCCCTCCTTCTCAGCAGGTGCAATGGGGAAGGTGGTGGGCTAGAAGTGGGAAGACCTAGATTCCTTAATTCTGGGGCTTTCAAATGTCCTGGAACTGCAGTTCTGAATTCTTAGCCAAAAAGTTTGGGAAGTTGCAATCTCCATATTTGTCAATTGCTCCAATTGTGGGGAAAACTGTTGTATCCAAATCAGATATTTAGAGGTGGTGTTTGTTTTTATTTTATACTAACAAGCAGACTTCTGGTGAATTTGTGACCTGCAATTGTGAACAGATTAAATCCTTTTTCTTGGCACACATGCATGTACATATCCAATGCCATTTTATATGGTAAATGTGGACGATTTTATAATGGCATGTCAATATTTGTTTGATAAAGTCACTTGCCGTCTTGCCTGAAATGGAGATAATCCCAGCAGTGGAAGAGAAAGCCAATCACTTTTATTTTTTTCTTAATCTTTGGAGAACGGGAACCCTAGGTAAGCCCTGGATTTAGGCTTCGGTGCTGAGATTACTAATCAAAAGGATATCGGTTGCCAAATTTTGAAGGCGTGAGTTACAGGCACTTACACGGGTGACTTTGGACCAGTACTTCCTCCTCTCTCAGCCCAATCAATGTCACAGCTTTGTTGTCGTGGGGAAAATAGGAAGAGGAAGTATTAGGTATGTTTGCCACCTTGAGTTATTTATATATATGTAAAACAAGGATATAAATAAATACATGCTCTTCCAGTTTAACAGAGCTAAACTTTGTGAGGATTTGGGATTCACTTTGAATGAATGGATCTTTATAAACGAATGTCAGCCACGTAACTCTAATTCAAGGGTGCTAAAATGGACCTCTAAAATAAAGATTTATTGATAGGAAAGCCATTAATGTTTAGTGATAAATGACCAGCACAAGGAAGAGGAATTGTAGTTTGATCAGATACCGTTGAATGCTTAAGCATTGGTTAGTTAGCCTGTTTCGCATTGACTACGATTTAAAGATTTATTGCTCATGTTATGAATGCTGGAACAATTTATTCAGGGTTTTTTTCCTCCTGATGTGTCAAAAGTTCTTCGTGCTATTTCCATGCTCCTGTGAATAAGATAGGAAGCACCTGGTCCAGTGAATTAAAAAAGTTTGACCTCAATTCTCCGATCAGAAGAAACTGGAATATATTAGGAGGGTCTGATAAATCGTGAAAATTGCTCTGTCGGTTATTTCATTTGACGTTGCATGAGGTTTCGAGATTATTTCCCGAGTTGATCTCTTGGTTAATTTTGGTGATTTTCACTCAAAAGGCATGGAAAAAAGAAAACATCTTACCTGCAGCCCAAAGCCAAAGCAACTGTCTTTATTCCATAAAATAAAAGGAATAAGGAAGAGCATGCAGTGTGTGTGTTTACTTGGGGTTCCGGAATCAGGATTTCAAACCAGTTTGTTCACATATATAGAGTCCAAAGTTCTTTCTGACATGGGTTCAATGACATGGGCTTTACTTCCTCTGGCGGTGCCCGGCTGCTTGGCTTGCTGTGATTGTGAACATAACTTTGGTTTGCTGATGGAGAGTCCGGTATGTGTTAAGAAGCTGATGGTGGAAAAACTACACAATCTTTGATAGATAATTGAAATACTTTGGGTCTGCTTCCTTGAAGGATGAGAAGAAGCCACAAGGGTCACAGTATCGATGAACGAGGGATGTTTTTCTTCAGGATGACAGGGCTCTGACAGTTACCCCCATTTAAATCATGAGTCTCTAGCCAAAAGTCCAAAACTTAAAGAAGATTTATTAGGAGCAGACATGCTGGCGCTTCCTGGATGTAGCTGACTCTGAGGCACATCATTCATTGTCATCCTTGACCCTGGTTCCCCCCACCCCCTGGGTGTATCGTAATTCATATTCTCCAATGGAACACATCCATAGCCAAGAATCATCAATCATGCTTTCCAGTTAGAATTTTGCGTGGCAGAAACTTCAGTCACCTAGAAACTACCCTTGAAAACATTTATGGAATGTTTTGTGGTTAGCCAGCAGCAGGTGCGGATGGCTGAGGAGAGCGAGGACTCAGATGAGGGGCCAGGACCATTAGGGAGCGGACTGCTGCCTTCAGAGATTGTGGGGGCTGGCAGCAGCGATGAGGAGGTTCCCGAGGAGCCTGTGCCAAGTGTGCGTGCACGCAGGATTGCTCATAGAAAAGAGCAGTTACAACAGCACGGGTGACTTGGGAGTAAGGCTGCAAGGTAATGGCCCCTCCTTCAAGAAGATAAAAGCCAGCTGTGAAATGAATGTATTTTGCAGAAAGCAAAGACGTTTTGAAACTCCAGCCTCGTGGACGTTCCAGTATCCTGAGTTTGTATTTGAAGATTCTTATATTGCAAATTATTTCTTGTCTTGCTATCTTTTGGCAAGTCTCTCACAGTTTGGCAAGGCTTGTGCTTATCACAGCTAATTACTTTGCAGAAGCATTAAAAGGTTTCTGTTCCCTTTGGATTGTGTTTGATTTGTTGGAAAAGGGTGCAGGTCAGAGCAGAATGCAAGCTCCTCCCTCCTTTCTGCTCCCCCTCCCTTTCTGTTGGCCAATCTAAAAAGGCCACAGAAATATTTTATGAGTTGACACAGGACTCAAGGCCGAGGTACAGGTACCCCTCAACTTAAAACAGCTTGTTTAGTGACCGTCACTGAAAAAAAAGTGACTTAACACAGTTTTTCACAGTCACAACCTTGGTAGCGTCCCCATGGTCACGTGATCAAAATTCAGACTTAAACGACTGTGGCTGTGTCCCGAGGCCATTTTATATCATCAAATATTCTATTCTATTCTTTTTGCAACCTTTTGGCAAGCAAAATCAACGGGGAAGCCAGGTTCACTTAACAACCGGGTTGTCGTAAAATGGGGCAAAACTAACTTAACTGTCTTGCCTACAAAGAGAAATATTATTAGGCTCAATCGTGGTCGTAAGTCGGGGATTACCTTATAGTTTAAGTCCACATAATGGTCCTCCTGCCCATTGAGGACAGTCTTGCCCAACTGGCAGTCCCCATTATTATTTTTCTGGAAATTAAATATACAAAAATGGAAACATGAGCTAGCATGAGCCAATCGATTTTTAAATACTAAATTGCAGTGACAGAATTCTCAAATTATCCAGCGGTTTCTTAGAAAAAAGCAGGTTCCACCGTGCCTTTATTTACCATGTCCCAGCAAAAATGACACAAATTGTACTTAGTTTATTTGTCATACCTTGGCATTTCCTCCTTACTCGTGATACATTTTGTCTGATTTGGCAATAATGACCTCTCCATTTTATCAGGTGGAAAAGAATTTAGCACACGCTCGTTTGACAAATCCATATAATGCTTCTTGTTAGCGAACTGTGGTTTGCCATCTTTACTTCAGTTATAATGGCTTGCAAAAGTACAGGTCGTCCTTTGTCAAGTCATATTAAGTGAGATTAAAAAATATTCTTCTGTAGCAAGTGAAGGAATGAAGTAATCTTATTATGGAAGCAGCCTGCTAGGAATATTATATGATGATTAGCATAACGGTCTTTCAAGAAAAGAAATTAGCATTAATTTATTATATAGAAGGGACACTTTTAAGATGGGAGGCTTTAACCAAACACCAGCAGGAATCTTTCTCTCTCCCTGTCCTTGATAAACATTGAAAACAAATGTTTACAGACTCCCGTTGGGAATACATTTGCAGCCCAGCAGTGTCGATGCAGCTGTGAGATACCAACCAGCTCTTTCATGCTTTGTTTTTTTTTTTTAATTTTAAAGGTGAATCAGACCTTCAGCTCCAACGTTTAAATATATAAAAAAATAATACAAAGTACCCTTAGGAGGGGAAAAATGTAGAGAGGGGCTCATATCATTTGTTGAAGTCAGTATCGTTTGTTAAAGTCGCTATCTTCTCAAAGCCACTAGTTGCTTATCCAAGTTATGATGATGTGCTTAGCGCCCCCCCACAAGTTTTCTTTATTTATATAACATATAAAAATTCCTTTTCAATCAAATAGTGTGTTGTCTAGATACAATTGTGTTTAGACAATCCTAATCAAAGTGTTTACAATAACATTCATCACAATAACAACACTACTGTAATAACAATAATATTTAGCTCGTCCATTTTAACAAATTTCCATTTCAACATTCATCCTTTTTATGTCTCTACATGGGCTTAGTTTATATTTCTGAGAAGGTTGCTATTACCAATCACCCTCCAAGTACTTTGAAAAAGATTTACCTTGTTACCTGTGCTGTACATAATAATTAGGCGCCTGTTTTGTTGTTGTAGATTTATTGATTCTCTGTGATGCTGGGTACAAACACACTCCCTTTCCAGGATATTTGTGTTGTGCTTATGTGTGTGTGTGTGTGTGCTTGATGCCTTAAAGCGCTAACCATTATTTTACTGTATCTCTCTTACTTTAATCCTCAAACCAGGCAACAAATTATAAATAACACAAGTGCAGCTCTTCCCATAATTTAGAGCTTATCTTGAATTCATACATATCAGCTTTTTAAAATTATTCCCGGCTAGCAAATTATTCCCGGCTAGCAAATGCTTACTCCTTACAATAAAAAGCCTGTGTTTTCCCTTATAAAATAGGAATGCACCAAGACTTGAATGGCACGTTGTCCAAGGTTGAAAGAGAGATTTAAAATACCTAGATTGCCCCTTATTCTCACCAAATTTCCCCAGAAATAAAAAAAAAAAGCGAGGATAATAGTTTTCCTCCAGCTACTCTTAAGAGTTTTGAACTGCTGGTGGATGCATAAATAGCTGCCTTTTTTTTTTTTTTTGCAACTTCAGGATAAAAGATCCCATACAACCTGTTTCAAGTCCAGGTAGACCTGATACCCAAGTGGTAAAAAACAAGCAATTGAAAGGCATTTGTCTCACAAAGAAGAGAATCAAGCATTTGAAGTTACCCAACCTTTAAAAGCTGTTCTTCAGTGAAGGAGATCTCAGATTTTTAACTCTGTGGAATCTCTGAAAGGCAAGTGTGAAAACAGAGAGAAAAGTTCCAGAAAAACCTATGAGATGATTCACTGTGGAAAATGGACAGGATAACTCTAATCAGAGTTTTCCATTAACACAGTGTCCCATGGTGGCTCTGGAGTTAATAATACATTAATAATACATAAAGTTAATAATACATCCCTCCCAAATGATAGCAAGGACTTTTAAAAGAAAACCGAGATATTTCTTAAAACATCTCTTCAATTCAGCTTTGTTCTGGGAGACTACAATTCCTATCATGAGCCGGTTTGGGAATGGAACTTTACCACATTATTGACTTTGTTTTTTCTTCTTTTCTTTCTAAATAACAGGTGGTTGACCCTACCTTAGCAGAAATGGGAAAGAATCTCAATGAGGCCATGAAGCTGCTTGAAGACAATCAAAGGTATTTAATAGTCTTGGCAGAATTTCAAGAGGATTGCTGCTAATATTTATGCTTGTGGATCCTGTTTTAGGGAAATATATACTTCAATCAACCAGATTAGAGCTGGAAGGGATCTTTTAAGGTCTTCTAGTCCAACCTTTTGCTCAAACAGGAGACACCATACCATTTTAGACAAGTGACTGTCCAGTCTCTTCTTAAAAACCTCCAGTGATGAAGCGCCTACAACTTCTCATTCATTCATTCATTCAAGTTATATGCTGCCCATACTACTATTGAAGCAATTATGAGTGGCTAAGGATGCCCCTTGGCAGTTGCACCAAACTTAGTTTTTTGAAAATTGAACGTTAGCTCTGTTCACACAATGCAGTAAACCACCCACCAGCCCCCTAGAATTTATTCTAGCATGGTGTGTGAATCCAGCTTCTATAGTGATGGAGGCTGTAACATGTCTTCTCACCCAGCAAATTAGGTTCATGACATCATCCTAAAGTTATGTCACTGCAGCTAAGCAGACACACTAAAATAAACTTCAAACAGCCAGTGGTATGTGATAGATATTTCCTTATTCATACACAGGTTTTTCTTGCCTGTCCTATTGTTGGGAGAGAGAGAGAGAAAAAAAAAAGGGATAATTTTGGTTTTATGTGTTCCTGCGAAAATTATGCAAAGCTGTTTTTTAAAAGAAAGCACAAAACGATTCAGAGGTCAGGGGGACATTTCCTGTTATGAATCAGTGGGCTGTGCTTTGCTTTTGATAAGACAAATGAGTCATCCTTTGATTTCGGCAGTACACAATGGGACATATAAATAAGACTGGCTGACCAGCGTTGTTTCGGCATAGATTTTTTTTTTTTTAACCTGGTCATTTCATTAAAAGGGAATTGGATTCAGCACCTGGCAGCCATGTAGCTAATCCAATGTGGCTCTTTTGAACGAAATCCCGTTGTAAGAGAAAACATATATTGGCCAATCTGTCTCCAATTCCTGTTGTTTTGTGTTAAAATTAGGAAAGTTGAAGAAGAGAATGAAAAGAACTACACAAGAAAGGATATTCCTGGGCCACTTCAAGGCAGGTAAATGATCCAGAATTAGGTTTTCCTCTCTGTTTATGGTTCCCCCCCACACACACACTAATAATTTGGGTATTTTAATTTAGGGAAATTGAAGCTGGGGAAAGAGAATAATCTGAATTCGTTTGCCAAATCACGTGATATTGGTAACTGATAGCCACACTAATTGTCATCAGTGTGATGTGTGATTGTTGCTAACTTTGGGGCAAATGGATGATTGGTTTGTGTAAAGCTGAAGAGCCCATTTGGGCAACGGACTACAATTTCATACTCAATACAACAGTCTAAATCATTTCTCGGTCTCTCTTTGTTTTATTTTGTTTTCTATATCAAACTTCTTAGCCTGCCATTTCCCTCATAAAGAGGTTCTTAGCAACCTTAAGATGGGCGAACTTCAACTTGCCCGCGGCCGTTAAGCAAATCACTGTGGTTATTAAGTGAATCACATGGCCGCTAAGCAAATCCAAGTTTTCCCTGTTGACTTTGCTGACCAAAAGCAAAAGTCACCATTGGGGATCATGTGTCTTTGAGAGATTGCTTATCCTCGTCAACACATCCTGGTTGCCAAGGGCCGAAATTTTCATCATGCGACCAAAGGGTCACTAACAGTTGTAAGTGTGAGGACCGGTTGTAAGTAACTTTTTTCAGGGCCGTCGTAACTTTGAACAGTCGCTAAACCTGTTGTGGTTCACTGGCAACCTGTGCAGATGGCAGCGGAATCGGACAGTGGGGAAGAACGGGGACCACTCTAGGAGTCTGGAGAGGACTCGGATGAGGGTCCTGCGTCCGATGCAGCGATGGGGCCAGGACCATCTGGGAGTGGGGTGCTGACTCAGGAGCCTCCAGAGTCTGGTAGCAGCAAGGCAGAGGACCCAGGGGAGCCTGTTCCCAGTGCGCGTATGCACAGAGCTGCTAGAAGGTGAGAGCAGCTGAAACAAAAGGGGCGACTCAGGAGTAAGGCTGGGAGGCGATTGTCCCTCCCATAAGGGATAAAAGACAGGCCAAGGTGAAGAAATCTTTGCAGGAAGCAAAGTCGTTCACTCTGTTCAGATTAATCCTTGAAGCTCTGTGTGGACTTTGTACTTCGGTTGGTTTTTTTTATAGTTCATTTCGTACTTTTGTTGTTGGCAGCAATTCAAAGGAGAGAAAAGTGGGTGCTTATCTCGAGGGACTATTTGGGACTCATTTACCGGCTGGGAATGTACATAATTCCCAGCGTTGAAATAAAACAAGAGTTGGTTTAACTAAGTGTGTGCTTAATTACGGTCTCAGAAGCCTTGGTCAGAATGAAACCAATGATCGTAAGTCAAGGACTTACCTGTATGAAGCACGTCTACTTTAAAGTCGTCATCTTATGCCTCATGATCAAGGTGGATTTGTGTTTCTCTCCCTTCCTCCAGTGGACAGGACATGGTGAGCATTCTCCAGCTAGTCCAGACACTTATGCATGGAGACGAAGAAGAAGAGTCACTACAGTCTTATCGGTAAGTTTTGGTTTAATAGAGATCTGTCGAGGTTGTGGAAAGGGTTGGAAGGTGTCAGGCATAAAGAATCAGGGTCACATATTAAGTTCTACTTAAGATTTTTTTGCTCAAATCTGCACACCCATCCAGTCAATTAGGAGTCAGCACTAAATTGCTGCTAGAGTCAACAGAATTCAAGAGGGGCTGGACTTACAGCATTTGTGGACATGTAAGGATTCCAGGCTGAGTATTTTCTTGACTCTGCCTCCCAGGTTCCACCTTTTCTTCGCTTACAGAAGGACAAGTTTTGCTCATGTTTTTTAAGATGCAAAGTCATTATCTTTTAAGATTCTCTCCAAACACATAATATACCTAATGCCTTGCTCTTTTTTTTTTTTTTGAAAACAATTTTATTAGTTTTTAAAAACAAACAAAACATAAAAACATCCGCTTTCTTTCATAAATATATACAAACAGTGTGTCGGTTGGTTTATCAGTTTTTGTGCATTCATTTCGTAGTCTCAATTACAGTTATGTTACATAATAACTCATATTATCAATCAAAAATTATATATCCTAGTATCACTATGAAACAATCATTTGACTATAATTTTATTCATTCATACTTTATGAGATAACTATAATTTACGTAGTTTATTTTATAACAAATCATATAGTCATACCAAATCTATCCTAAAAACATTTTATAGATATAATATCAAATAACAAAGAAAAGAAAAAATATCTTTTTATATATTCCTTATTATCTAAAATTCTAAATATTCTATTATTGTATTTTATCATCCAACCATTTATAGAAAAGGTCCCAAATTTTATAGAATTGTTTATCCTCTTGCTGTTTTTTAAGTATTCCTTAAAAAAGCATGCTTTTAAAGCAAAAGGAAATCGGGTTTTGCAAATATTCTTATGCCTTGGGTAGATGGGGAGGGTTATCTTTCGGAAGATTAAAGTGATGACAAATTTGAAGAAGCTCATGTTTGCTGATCTACAGGTTTGATTTCCTGCTTCTCAGGAAAAAAAAAATTAGCAGCAGGCAATGTTGATTACCTGTAAGCATAAAAAATTAACAGTGAGGGAAGCAATTTAAGGAAGTGAAAAAGTAGCCAGAAAAAGGTTGAAGTTTCCAGGTGGCAGAGGAACTGAAGTCTACAACCAAGTGTTCTGTTGGGGGGAAAAAGATCTTTAGAAGCCGCCAGAGGAAGGAACCCATCAAGCCAACGATGGCTTTAAAAGCAAGTTAAAATCCAATCTACATCATACAGCGGACTGGATTTTAACTTGGTCTTAAGCCAACACCAGCTTGAGCAGCTGTCTAATCACTCTTTCGGGCCGAAAATAAATACCGCTTAAATATGATACATCCAGTAAAATGCCCCTTGATCATTTTTTTGATGTATTAGGGAAAGGCTTTTCTCAGCCTACAAATGAAAGTGTGATTTGTGTCATATTCTCTTTCTCTCTCTCCTGGTTTGCAGGCTACAAAACGTGGGGGAGCAGGGACACATGGCTCTCTTAGGACACAGCTTGGCAGCTTATATTTCCATCCTGGACAGGGACAGACTGAGAAAACTTACTACCAAAATCCTTTCTGACACAACTCTGTGGCTCTGCAGGCTCTTCAGGTACCCTTGTGTCGCTAATACTGAGTGTACCCTTTATCATAAGTGTGTAGGAAAGGAAGTCCCATTTAATCTAAACATCCAGAAACTAATTAGGAAGACAAAAGGCTACTTTGACTGTCAGTATTATTATTGTTGTGATTAGCTTACAGCGTTGTTACCATAGCCAGGATATCAGCATAGTAGTAATTTGGCTTGCCATGGTTCCAGCCCTGTTATAGGGCGTGCATGCGCGCTTCCCAAGGTGGGTGCCATAGGAGGGTGAGCTGGCTTTGCACCAGAGGGAAAGACGAACAGCTCTTTCCTGTAGCATCGCCCAAAACCCCTTCCCTTCCTGGAGCTGCCTTGCAAGCGGGAAGGTTCGGAGCTGTCCGGAATCTGACTGCCTGCACAGAGCACCACTCGTCTCCCCACAAAAGTGGTACCTATTTATCTACTCAATGTGGAATATGCTTTTGAGCTGAGGCAAGTGGTGGGAGCTCACCCTGCTAACACAGTGCTAGGACTCGAGCCGGCGGAGCTGTGACCATCTCCAGGGTGATTAAACCGCTGAGCCACTGCGCCCCTTATTGTCGGTTAATAAATAGTACGTTCAGTTGGCGATCCACTTTGGTGGCATCTCTTTCTGCGCTTTCAAAGACCTCTTTTTCTGTGTCTTAGCCATGTTAATTACAAGCTTAACATAGCGTTTTCGTCCCCCAAGATTTTTCAGAATCATCGCCGGGAATAAATTGCTTCAATTTCATATGAAGCAAGTGAGCTGGCACCCATTTTCAGGATGCTCACGTTTGATTCATCGTTGCTCTTGAACAGGTTTGAAAACGGGTCAGCCTACTACCACGAAGACGATCGCGAAGGGCTTTTGAAAGTCTGCAAGCTGGCGATTCACTCCCGCTATGAAGATTATGCCACCGAAGGTTTTAATGCTTTATATAACAAGCAGCCCATGGTGTACATCAGTGCTGCGGCGAGAACTGGCTTGGGCCAATTCCTCTGTAGTCAGGTAAGTTGAAATGGGCGCAGAGTTTTTGGCCTGCAAATCATCTTTACCTCTTCCTTTGCCGCCGTCGTATTATTCTTTATTCTCTGTTAATTTGTTAACCCTGGATTCTGTATCTCTTTCTGCAGCTTGGCTTGCCTCTTTCCTGTATGTGCCGAGTGCCGTGTAACACAATGTTTGGCTCCCAGCATCAAATGGTAAGGCTTTGGGGTTTGTTTGTTTGTTTTTTTACAAAAACAGAAATCATTAAGACTCCTGTTGCCTATTTTTATGCTTTCTTCATGCTATTCCCTCCTTTTTCTTTTATTTTGCTTGGCGATAGGATGTCGCTTTGTTGGACAGACTGATCAAGGAAGACCTTGAATCTGGAAGGCTGCCTGTATTACTGGTGGCCAATGCTGGTGGGTGATTTTAGCAAATATGAACAAGCTGTTTTTTCTGCAGTGCTGGAGGGTGTGTGTGTGTGTATGTTTGTCCCATAACAAATGTTAGTAAGTCACGGAGGAAGCAAAGCGAGGAACGAAGCGAAGTCGAGACAGAGTACAAAAAGAGGCATTTGGCAAGAAGACGCATTAAAAGAGTAGCCCGTATGGGAAAGCAGTCTACTTCCACCCATCAGAAAATGTGATGAGGTTGTGTGTGTGTGTGTGCGCGCGCATGTGAGTCTGTGTTTGAGTGGTGCGGTGGCCCAGAGGTGGAGCTCTCGCCTCACAACCAGGAGGCGCTGAGTTCGATCCGAGGTAGAAGCAGATATTTCTCTTTCTCGGCACATCGAGAATATATCTGCCGAACAAAACTCACCATTGGCAACAGGAATGGCATCTGGCCATTCAAATACTCTTGTCATGCCCCTGTCAGAATCTGATTCGGAGGGGGAGGCCGAGCAGCTGACAGGGAGTGGGAGTGTGGCTCCTTTGGGCTGTGGAGGAAACTGGGGAAGGGCAAAGTCCGGCTGGGCAGAGCAGGGGAGAGGTAGAGCAAGGCAGAGGGAATTCGGAGGAAGACCCAGGCCCACCCCCTCTTCATCCTAGGTCACGCAGGGAGGAACGGAGAAGGGAGCAACGTGGGTTGCATGACTTACGGGGGAGGAAAGGGCCCTGATTCCTTTCATTAGCTGCAGCTGGGAACACAGTGTTTAATAAGGGAAGGTGCTCACAGCCAACTGTTGAGAGCAAATCATGAATTATCTGGTATCGTTGAGGTTTATCTGTGTTCCTGGCGTCTTCCCAACTGTGTGTGTTTTGCTGGCCTTTCAAGTCTGCAATTCCTTCTCCTGCCCTGGCCAGTTAACTGCTGCAGCGTGGTTTGCGTGGATTTTTATTTACAGTTTGTATGTAACTTTGTTTTCGGACTGAATTTCCTCCCCTTAAAGACTGTTCTTGGGAGAGTTTTTTCTCCAGCTGAAGGTAACCTGGACATTGGGAGCAAAGTTGGAGGTACTAAGGGACACTTCTTGCTTATTTGACTGTGTTGTCTTTGTGCCGTGCCCCTTTGGGTCAACACATACTCTGCTAGCTCCATTCAGTAGCCCGGACTCCGCCCCGCAAGGGATTATGGGGTTGTTAAAAGAAGATGATGATGATGTGAGTCTGTGTGTGTGTGTATGCAGTATGAAGTAGTTGGTATCAGTGGTTGATCGCTCCTTTCTCTCTGATGGAATGAGTGGGTGGCCTTGAGGGAGGAGGGGAAGCATTACTACCTAGGAAACAATTAGGGAAGAGAGGCAGGAGCCATTCCCACAGGGAAGGAAGGGTTGACCGGGAGTGATGAGGGCCTGTTCCAAAACACTTGAAGAGCTCTGTTGTTGTTGTTCCTGTCTCTCTTAGTAGCTCTTGTCTTCGTAGCCTCCCATTGCTGTTTCCTCTCCGTGCAGGCACCCCTGGGGCAGGGCACACGGACAAACTCGGTCGATTGAGGGAACTCTGTGAGCAACACGGCATGTGGCTCCACGTCGAAGGGTAAGGGGGTCACCGTTGGAGAAGCGCTTCGTAGGAAACGTTCAATCCAGTCCAGGCGAGAGGGCACTGCTAGTAGGCAGACAGCTCTGGTTCACACAGATGGAAAAGGCTATTGGGGCAGCTGTCAAAATGATTCAAGAGCTCTGGACAGGAAACGGAATGGGGAGAGGCATCCCCGATGGTGGCAATTTATAATAGTGACAGATTGCGTGGCCGGCTGGATCCTTGTTCTCCTTCATACGCTGAACACAGATACATTTCAAAATGGCCTACTTAGAATGCTGAGTTCTGGAGAGAGACCTTAATACTAAACCTCCTCTTCTCCCATTGGGCTACCCGGCTGGCTTTCATGCCTAAGGCGGGACTAGAACTCTCAGTCTCCTGGCGATTGGCCCAAAGTCATCCCGCTGGCTTTCATGCCTAAGGCGGGACTAGAACTCACAGTCTCAAGGCGATTGGCCCAAAGTCACCCCGCTGGCTTTCATGCCAAAGGCAGGACTAGAACTCAGTCTCCTGGCGATTGGCCCAAAGTCACCCCGCTGGCTTTCATACCTAAGGTGGGACTAGAACTCCCAGTCTCCTGGCGATTGGCCCAGAATTACCCAACTGGCTTTCATGCTTAAGGCAGGACTAGAACTCCCAGTCTCCTGGTGATTGGCCCAGAATTACCCAACTGGCTTTCATGCTTAAGGCAGGACTAGAACTCACAGTCTCCTGGTGATTGGCCCAGAATTACCCAACTGGCTTTCATGCTTAAGGCAGGACTAGAACTCACAGTCTCCTGGTGATTGGCCCAGAATTACCCAACTGGCTTTCATGCTTAAGGCAGGACTAGAACTCACAGTCTCCTGGTGATTGGCCCAGAATTACCCAACTGGCTTTCATGCTTAAGGCAGGACTAGAACTCACAGTCTCCTGGTGATTGGCCCAGAATTACCCAACTGGCTTTCATGCTTAAGGCAGGACTAGAACTCACAGTCTCCTGGTGATTGGCCCAGAATTACCCAACTGGCTTTCATACCTAAGGCGGGACTAGAACTCACAGTCTCCTGGTGATTGGCCCAGAATTACCCAACTGGCTTTCATACCTAAGGCGGGACTAGAACTCACAGTCTCCTGGTGATTGGCCCAGAATTACCCAACTGGCTTTCATACCTAAGGCGGGACTAGAACTCACAGTCTCCTGGTGATTGGCCCAGAATTACCCAACTGGCTTTCATACCTAAGGCGGGACTAGAACTCACAGTCTCCTGGTGATTGGCCCAGAATTACCCAACTGGCTTTCATACCTATGGCGGGACTAGAACTCACAGTCTCCTGGTGATTGGCCCAGAATTACCCAACTGGCTTTCATACCTAAGGCGGGACTAGAACTCACAGTCTCCTGGTGATTGGCCCAGAATTACCCAACTGGCTTTCATACCTAAGGCGGGACTAGAACTCACAGTCTCCTGGTGATTGGCCCAGAATTACCCAACTGGCTTTCATACCTAAGGCTGGACTAGAACTCACAGTCTCCTGGTGATTGGCCCAGAATTACCCAACTGGCTTTCATACCTAAGGCTGGACTAGAACTCACAGTCTCCTGGTGATTGGCCCAGAATTACCCAACTGGCTTTCATACCTAAGGCTGGACTAGAACTCACAGTCTCCTGGTGATTGGCCCAGAATTACCCAACTGGCTTTCATACCTAAGGCTGGACTAGAACTCACAGTCTCCTGGTGATTGGCCCAGAATTACCCAACTGGCTTTCATACCTAAGGTGGGACTAGAAGTCACAGTCTCCTGGTGATTGGCCCAGAATTACCCAGTCAGCTTTCATACCTAAGGCAGGACTAGAACTCCCGGTCTCCTAGTTTCTAGCCCGGTGCCTTTACCATCAAGCCAAACTGGTTTACCTATTATAAATTTTATTCATTTGTTTGTTTAAAATGTAATAGAAATCAGAGGTGGCGATTTAAGGTGTTCTAATCAGCCTGCTGAAACGGCCTGTTTGTTTGTTTCAGGGTGAATCTTGCGACTCTGGCTTTGGGTTACGTCTCGTCTTCCATACTGGTATGTTGTGACTGTCGCTCTTGCTTATTTGCTTGTGTTTCTGTTTACGCACAAGCAATTCTTTACATACATCCCAAAAGCAGATAGGTGTTGTGTGTAAACTATTTAATTTACTTTCACTCTTGACTATTTTAAAATGAAAAATAACCATGCGCTTCTTTTGGCTCTTAACATGTGCCGAAGGAGGATTATTTTGAACTGCACTTAATCAAAATGTGGCTAGCTGCTCGTATTCATCCAACAGGTCACGTTTTAAGCTTGGTTGGCAGGGGAACCACTGTCTGTTTTTTCATCTGAACATTTTTTTTTCACCTTGTGCTCTTATTTTTTAAGCAAACCCTGGTGAGCCATTTTGGATAATTTTTTCATCCTCTCTGGATTCAGCCAGGTCTCATTAAAGAGGCCCGCAATCTCTTGTTTTTTCAGATGCGTTGAAAAAAATAAAACATGCAAAATTTTGGAAAAATGAAAATATTGATGGTAATCAGATCCTAGAATGTGTTGAGATGGACAGATTAACTTTAAAAGAAAAAGGGGAAAAAAAAGACTCAGAATACTATTTGATATTGAATAGATTTTATGAGGGGCTTAAAACAAGGGGTAGAAGTTAGAGGAAGAAAAATGATGAACAGTCTTATTAAAAACAGGGAAGATATATAATTATAATTGTTCTCAATATTAAAAATATGAGTTCAGTACAAAGAATGGGAAGTGTATTGTATGGGAACTGTAGTATTACTAGAGCTGTTAGTTTAGGTGTTATTATAGTATTATTATTATTAGTAAATGGATAATATTTTTTACAGTACTAGCTATGTTTCTTTTTTTTGTAAATAATATATCTGAACAGAACGCTGTATTCAAAAAAAATGTTTATTAATAAAATAAAATTTTAAAGAAGCCGCATTTCCGCTTCTCTAACCCCGCAGTGGCTAAGACACTGAGCTTGTCAATCAGAAAGGTCAGCAGTTTGCTGGTTCGAATCCCTAGCGCCACATAAGAGAGTGAGCTCCCGTGACTTGTCCCAGCTTCTGCCAACCTAGCAGTTCAAAAGCATGTTAAAAATGCAAGTAGGAAAATAGGGACCCCTTTGGCGGGAAGGGAAGAGCGTTGCTTCGTGCGCCTTCGGTGTTTAGTCCTGCCGGCCACATGACCACGGAGACGTCTTCAGACAGCGCTGGCTCTTTGCCTTTGAAACGGAGATGAGCACCGCCCCCTAGAGCCGGAAATGACTAGCACGGATGTGCGAGGGGGATCTTCACCTTTTAACCCCGCCTTCTTTTTCGTAGGCAGCCACCAAATGTGACAGCATGACACTTACACTCGGACCCTGGTTGGGTCTTCCAGCAGTGCCAGCAGTGACTCTCTATAGACAGGAGGATCCGTCGTTGGTAGGTGGCCGGTCCGTGACGCAGTGGAGGACAAGTGTCAGGATAAGCTCTCTGCAGCTCGTGGTTGACAGTAAATTGTAGCTGATCATCCCTCAGGGAGTCCAATTGCTCATGATTCCTTGGGAAGACCGTCGTCATAGTCCAGGCGTGTCAAACTCGATTTCATTGAGGGCTGCATCCAGATCGTATCTGACCTCGGGGCGGGCGGGGTCAGTGTGGTGGTGGGGGCGTGGCCAGCTCGATGTCACTCGTGTCGGGGGCGCCTATGGTGGCCCGAGTGCTCTGCCAGCAAAAACAGGCTCCCGAGCTCCGTTTTCGGCTGCAACCCTCCGCTAGCGAAAACGGAGCTCGTGTGGGCTTCCCGTGGCCCTCCCAAACTCCGTTTTCATTGGCAGAGGCACGGCGGCCCTATTTCCACGGCGGCCCTGCGGATCCGGCTCCCCGGGCCTTGAGTTTGACACCCCTGATCTAGTCCATGATTTAAAAAAAAACAAAAAACCTGGGGTTGATGAAGTTCGAACTCCAGACTTGTCTGTGTTGAAAGTACGCACTCTATGGTCCAACTCAAATCCAGGTCTGTAGTTTTATCATGGAGCAGACCACTTCATAAAAACCTGTGTCCACTTCTTGGAAGAAGCTCTAAAAGGGGAGAGAAAGATGGCCAAACACAACATGAGATGGATCAGCTTGTTTTACTGAATGGAGGAGGACAGGCAGGCAGGGGTGTGTGCGTCAAGAAAGGAATCAGCCTAGAATCATTACGTTCCCACAAATGGTCTAAGCCCAACCCCTCCTGAATTCCATTGGCTCTTCCCTAGCACCAATGTAATGCTGACCGTTAGTTGACTAAATTCTTGGGTAAAGGCATGAGCAATCAATTAGCTTAATTTGAACTTATTGTGTGGTCCCAGTCCTTCTGACTTGACCTTGGATGATTCTTAATAATAAATGCTTCTCTCTCTCTCTCTCCCCCCTCTCTCTCCCCTCTCTCCCCCCTTCTCTGTTTCTCTTTCTTTCCCTCTCCCTCCCTCTCCTCTCCTTCTCTCTCTCTTTCTCTTCTGAAGTTCTACCTGCCCAGTTGACTTTGCTTTAGGAGGGAAATTACAAATTGAAAAAATAATAATAAATGCTTCTCTCTCTCTCTCTCTCTCTTTCCTTCTCTCTCTCTCCCTCTCCCTCTCCTCTCTCTCTCTCTCCCCTTCTCTCTTTCTCTTTCTTTCCCTCCCCTCCCTCTCCTCTCCTTCTCTCTCTCTCTCTTCTGAAGTTCTACCTGCCCCATTGACTTTGCTTTAGGAGGGAAATTACAAATTGAAAAATAATAATAAATGCTTTTCTCTTTAATACTCCTTCCGATGTGAATTTGAGGCCTAGAAATCCCATCTTTTAAAATCTGAATTTCAATGATTTAAATAGGAGAAGATAGGTTGAGTTTTTCAGGCTGGCCTCAGGCAACCCTTCCTGGTTTCTGTTTCCCCTGCTTCTCTAATCTATATGGAGCTTTTGAGATGAGTAGAGGAAAATCCGACGAAACAAGAGGAGGAAGGTACACCTGGCGCTTACTTCTTTATTGGGTTTCTTGCAGTCGCTAGCAGCAGGCCTGACCTCCAGCCAGGTGGTAGAGAAACTGCGTGCTCTGTCCCTCTGGCTCTCCTTGCAGTATCTTGGCCACGATGGAATCGTGCAGAGAATTAAGCATGCCTCCCAACTGGTAAGGAGCGCAAATTGATTTGAGTTTTGGGTTTTCCTCAGGAAGTGATTGGATTCATTCTCAGAACTTGGGACCTCAGAGTCATTGGTACAAAAAAACCACCTCGTTCTTTCTCTTCTAAAGGTGCCAGCAGTGGGAGAAAAAAGCAGTGTGTCAAAAAAAGTGTATCTCAACCTTGACAACTTGAATATGCAGGTGGACTTCAACTCCCAGAATCCCCCAGCCAGCTGGGAGTTGAAGTCCAGACATCTTTGAGGAACTGTTTCTGAGCCTCTAAAGTGGCTGAGAATTCTGGAAGTTGAAGTCCAGACATCTTGAAGTTTGCAAAGTTGAGAAACCGTACAAGAGTAAAAACATGCGAAAACATTTTGATTTTGAAATGTTGATATCTCAATATCACAGTTAGATTTGAATGTATCACTTAGCGGGACATGTAGATGTACACGACTGATACAGGCGCTGTGTTGGCGCAGTGGTCAGAATGCAGTATTGCGGAATAACTCTGCCCACTGCCGGCAGTTCGATCCTGACCGGCTCAAGGTTGACTCAGCCTTCCATCCTTCCGAGGTCGGTAAAATGAGGACCCAGACTGTTGGGGGCAAGAGGCTGACTCTGTAAACCGTTTAGAGAGGGCTGTAAAGCTCTGTGAAGTGGTATACAAGTCTGCTATTGCTTGGGAAGGTGGGAAGGCAAGCATAATGGCAGAATGGTTAGAATGCAGTGTTTCAGGCTAACTCTGCCCACTGTTAGGAGTTCGATCAAGGTTGACTCAGCCTTCCATCCTTCCGAGGTTGGTAAAATGAGGACCCAGATTTTTGGAAGCAATATACTGACTCTGTAAACCGCTTATAGAGGGCTGTACATCACTACAAAGCAGTATATAAGTCTAAGTGCTATTGCTATTGCTATTATCTTTGGAATGGTTCCCCTGATTTTATTTATTTCTTTTTTAGAGTCAACGGCTACTGGAGAACCTGAAGAACCAAGATTTTATTCGAACCTCAGTACGTTTCCATTTTCAACCTTTCTTTTTCCAAAATGCCCCCTCCAAAAATAGCCTTAGTGGGGGCGGAAGGTTGATTTAAATGTCCTCTCAAAAGACTTCCTTCTATTTTTTTTCCAAATTTTATTTTCAAGGTTGAAGATGAATTTAGTTCTCCTGTGGTGGTGTTCAAGTTTTCGCCAGAAAAGTCGCATATAGGTGAGGACTGCAGAAGGAAAGCTCCTCATGATCCATAGACCTGTATTTTTTTAAAATCAGTGAGAAAAGCAGACACTTATGAGAAGGGACTTTTTATATTTTGCTAATTTTAGGTTCTAGCTTTCTAATATTTTCCCCTCCCCCCATTAGAGATCTTAAAAAGGATATTTAAGATGCTATATGTTTTACATTTATTAAAGATAGATCTTGGAATGACTACCTGTGCCATTGCTTTTGAAAAATTCTATAAATTGCAGGCTTCTGTCTGATAGGATGACATCTATTATTCACGTGAGCAAATTATCTGCAGGAAAATCAGGGCTGTATGCTTTTAAAATCCCGTATTATTTGTTTGTTTGATTGTTTGAACTTACATGCAACCTGCCGGTCGCATAGATTACTAGAATATTATTTTAATGAGCAGTGTATCAATATTTTGAAATCCGTAAAGTAAGAATTAAACCTTGTCATCTTAACTTGCATAAAAAATAACTCTGAAAAAAAAACTAGCTATTGAGGAAAAAAATGCTTCTAGCAGCATGTTAATTTCTTCCTACTAAATCAGTGTCACTTTTTCTTTCTTGGAGTTCAGATCAGATGCTATACGCTGCGCAACCGTCTTCGGTCACCGGGAACGAGAGGGACGTTGGTGATACCTTTAACCAGTGGGTAGGTACAGTTGTTTCTTAACAGCGTGCAGATCATGAGTTTGGGACTCAAATCCTGTCAGTGTTCCAACTAGCCAACTCCAAATCAATAAACTCAGAGACCAGCATTTTCTCAAAGTTCCATTTTATTAGAGTTTGTCATATTGGAACATCTGGGAAAACCCGAATCTGAGAGTCTTGGGTTTTCCCTTCAAAAAAAAGAAAAATCAAAGAGCCATCCTCTGCACCCACCAGTCCATCACATGGTGCAATCAAATCTCTCGTCCCAACTGGAGACATCCCTCTAGTCGCTCCCCTCCAGGTGCAGGGCAACATGTCCTTGACTCTCTGAGAAAGGAATGTTGTTGTGTCTAGTCTTCTACCCGACTATGAAATCCCCCCTCCCAAATTCCCAGGCACTGAATGTGGCAGCTTCGAAGCTTCCGAGTAAAAAACGTCTTCCAAGGCTGACACCTGATTTCTTCAGGGGTGAAAAATAACCCAGTGCATGCCTGTCGGATCCAAACTTTCTCAAACTTTCTGAAAAGAATGTACAAATGTTACTTCACCAGGCAAAGGAACAATGTTTGAGCAGATACGCTTGTCTTAAATTCTTTACTGGGGCATCAGTTCCCTCCAGGCAACTAGGACAGGAGCCTATTTTGAAATCTTCACAGATGAGAAAATAGCTTGTGATTTATATGCAGCAGGAAATCTATTCCTTTCCTTAATCTGGGCTTTGCCTTGCTTGCTTGCTTTCTTTTTTAAGCTTGGAGAACAGTTGGCGCAGTTGGTCCCTGCCAGCGGGGTGGATCTGGTTGATCTGGAGGACGAAGGCACCTGTGTGCGTTTCAGCCCTTTAATGACTTCTGCAGGTAACCGGCTTCCTTTTGTACCCAGTGGGCAATTTTCATTGAGGGTGGCAAATGACGCACTTCCTTAAACATCGTCATTGGAGCTGTGGTGGCGCAGTGGTTAGAAGGCAGGATTGCAGTGGTTGTGTGAAAAATGGCCATAAGTCCATTTTTCATCGCTGTTGTAATTCCAATGGTTATTCAGTGAATGGGAGGTATTTGCTTGGGTTGCAGGATGACAAAGGCTGCCTTTGTACCGAAGACAGAAAACACGCTAACGTACCCAATCTTTTCAGTTTTAGGAACCGAAGTTCAAGACGTGGATCAGTTGATGGACTGCTTAAAAATGAAGGTCCCGGTTTTGAACTGCACTTTACAGCTGAGAGAGGAATTCGAGCAGGAAGTGAAAAGAACCGTTGGCTTGTCCTACGTGGAAGATTTTACCTGGCCCGGCCTTGGGGTGGTCAGGTATGTGGGTTCTGCCGAAACAGGGCAAGCCACTAGTATGGAGGTGTCTAACTCGATTTCATTGAGGGCCGTGTTGGTTATGTTTGACCTCGGTGGGTTGGGGTGGACGTGGCCAGCTTGGCGTCACTTGTGTTGGGGCGTCTGTGGTGGCCCAAGTGCTCTGCCAGCAAAAACAAGCTCCCGAGCTCCGTTTTCGGCTGCGACGGACTCCTGCCGCCCCTGCCAGCGAAAACAAGCTCCCGAGCTCCGTTTTCGGCTGCGACGGACTCCTGCCACCCCTGCCAGCGAAAAGAAGCTCCCGAGCTCCGTTTTGGCTGCGACGGACTCCTGCCGCCCCCTGCCAGCAAAAACAAGCTCCCGAGCTCCGCTGCTGCGACGGACTCCTGCCGCCCCTGCCAGCAAAAACAAGCTCCCGAGCTCCGTTTTGGCTGCGACGGACTCCGCCACCCTGCCAGCGAAAAGAAGCTCCCGAGCTCCGTGCTGCGACGGACTCCTGCCGCCCTGCCAGCGAAAACAAGCTCCCGAGCTCCGTTTGGCTGCGACGGACTCCTGCCGCCCCCTGCCAGCGAAAACAAGCTCCCGAGCTCCTTTCGCTGCGATGGACTCCTGCCGCCTCCTGCCAGCGAAAACAAGCTCCCGAGCTCCGTTTTCGGCTGCGACGGACTCCTGCCGCCCCCTGCCAGCGAAAACAAGCTCCCGAGCTCCGTTTTCGGCTGCGACGGACTCCTGCCGCCTCCTGCCAGCGAAAACAAGCTCCCGAGCTCCGCTGCTGCGACGGACTCCCGCCCCCTGCCAACGAAAAACAAGCTCCCGAGCTCCGTTTCGGCTGCGACGACTCTGCCGCCCCTCTGCCAGCGAAAACAGAGTCCGTTTGTACTGGCAGAGGGCGGCAGAAGGCCGTCGCAGCTGAAAATGAAGCCTGGGCCAAGCTTCATCCTTTGCTGTTTCTAGGGAAGGCCCCACAGGCCAGACCTAAGCACTCCGCACTAGTATATAAAATAAGAGCAAACCCTACACCCTTAGAGCACTGATGATGTTCCCTAGTTTGGTAACGGGAGCACAGATCAGCAGGGATGTGGGAAAAAGTAGGAAAGGAAGTAAATCAGTAATTGCTTTTGACTTGGTTTTGGAAAGGTATAAGGGCCAAAATGAAGAAACGCCAGAGAAAGACATGGAGAAGATAAACAGCGGCCTTCTGAAGAAGCTCAACGAACTGGAATCAGACCTGTTATTTTCTTTAGGTAATTGGCTATCTATGAAACGTGTGTATTCGTGTGTCAGAAAGAGATGCTTCTAGTTCTGCATTTGATCTAGAAACCAGGCTAGAAACCAGGTTTGATCTAGAAACCAGGCTAGAAACTGAATGACCCTGTATTCTGGTCCACGTTAGGCATGAAACTTGGCTGGGTAACTTTCAGCCAATCACCAGGAGACTGGGAGTTCTAGTCCTGACTTAGGCATGAAAGCCGGCTGGGTGACTTTGGGCCTATCACCAGGAGACTGAGAGTTCTAGTTCCACTTTAGGCATGAAAGCCGGCTGGGTGACCTTGGAGCTATCACCAGGAGACTGGGAGTTCTAGTCCTGACTTAGGCATGAAAGCTGGCTGGATGAGTTTCAGCCAATCACCAGGAGACTGGGAGTTCTACTCCCACTTTAGGTGTGAAAGCCGCCTGGGTGCCCTTGGACCTATCACCAGGAGCCTGGGAGTTCTTGTACTACTTTAGACATGAAAGCCAGCTAGACCACTTTAGATATGACAGCTGGCTGGGTGACCTTGGAGCTATCACCAGGAGCCTGGGAGTTCTAGTCCCACCTTAGCCATGAAAGCCTTCTGGGTGGCCTTGGACCTATCACCAGGAGCCTGGGAGTTCTTGTACTACTTTAGACATGAAAGCCGGCCAGGTGCTTTGGGGCCCATCACCAGGAGGCTGAGAGTTCTAGTCTCACTTTAGACATGAAAGCTGGCTGGGTGGCGGCCTGGACCTATCACCAGGAGCCTGGGAGTTCTAGACCACTTTAGATATGACAGCTGGCTGGGTGACCTTGGAGCTATCACCAGGAGCCTGGGAGTTCTAGTCCACCTTAGCCATGAAAGCCTTCTGGGTGGCCTTGGACCTATCACCAGGAGCCTGGGAGTTCTTGTACTACTTTAGACATGAAAGCCGGCCAGGTGCTTTGGGGCCCATCACCAGGAGGCTGAGAGTTCTAGTCTCACTTTAGACATGAAAGCTGGCTGGGTGGTGGCCTTGGACCTATCACCAGGAGCCTGGGAGTTCTAGACCACTTTAGACATGACAGCTGGCTGGGTGACCTTGGACCTATCACCAGGAGCCTGGGAGTTCTAGTCCCACCTTAGCCATGACAGCCGGCTGGGTGGCCTTGGAGCTATCACCAGGAGCCTGGGAGTTCTAGTGCCACCTTAGCCATGAAAGCCTTCTGGGTGGCCTTGGACCTATCACCAGGAGCCGGGGATTTCTAGTAACACTTTAGGCATGAAAGCCAGCCAGGTGCTTTGGGGGCCCATCACCAGGAGGCTGAGAGTTCTAGTCTCGCCACAGTCATGAAAACTGGCTGGGTGACTTTGGGCCAGTTCCTCTCTTTGACCTCCCGCTCATCTCACAGAGCTGCTGCTGCTGCTACGGGGTAAATAGGAGAGTGGAGAAGTAGTATGCATATTTATCTCGTTATTTATAACAATAATAAAGGTGGGTTTAAAAAAAATCTAAAGAAACCCCCATGTAGTCATACCACAGAGAAAATTTGCATTTATCCATTTCATCTCTCTTGGTGGAGTTATTGATCAAACAGTCTTTTTTTTTTCTTCTTCTTCGTTTCGTTTTTCGAAAGATCCCGGCATTGTGAGCAGGGGTTCCCACCTCAAAGATGCTCAGGAAGGGTCTTTCATGATTCTCTCCATGTATTCAATATTATTTCCAAGATGTAAAAAAAATAATAATCCCATGCATCGTTTGCCAAATCGCCCCAAGTTTTAAAAAGAGCACCGTGGAGAAAAAAAGGCATTTTCTTGTGGCCTCGGCTTTCTTCCCTTTTGTCAGGCTTGAAAGAAACAGCAGCCCAGGGTATCATCTTGTTTCGCTTTTGTCTCGTCTTCCTTCTAAGGGCCAGAATTTGGAGCGGAGAAAAACTGCATTTACATTGGAATGGTCAACGAGGATCTCGATGTCTCTGAATTGGTGGAAACAATTGCAGCTTCCGGTCGCGAAATAGAAGAAAATTCAAGGGTGCGTACAGAAGAACCCTGGGGTTTTGCAACCCAGATGGGCCATCGTGCAAATTAGCACGCTGTGTGCTTTGAGATGAAAAGGGTTGAAAAACCACAGCTGCGTTCACACGCACAACACTTGAGACAGGCTAAAATGGGGGCTGGTGGTTTGGATTTTTAGCAGGTGATGGAAAAACTCACCCTGGACTCCACCTGATGCATGAAGCAGGTCATTTTATTTTGATATGATATCTTTGCTGAACCATATATTATTCTGTTCAAATTCTAATTCTAATTTTATCCTGTTTTCTGTCCTATCGATTCTATTCCATTCCATTCCATTCTCTATTCTATTCTATTCCATTCCATTCCATTCCCCTATTCTTTTCTATTCTTTTCTATTCTTTTCTATTCTATTCTATTCTATTCTATTCTATTCTATTCTATTCCATCTTCTATTCTTTCCTATTCTATTCTATGCTATTCTATTTCATTCCATTCCATTCCATAGTCTATTCTATTCTATTCTATTCTATTCTATTCTATTCTATTCTATTCTATTCTATTCTATTCCATTCCATTCCATTCCATTCCACTTATTCCTATTCTATTCTATTCTATTCTATTCTATTCTATTCTATTTCTATTCTATTCTATCTATTCTTTCCTATTCTCTATGTATTCTATTCCATTCCATTCCATTTCATTTCTATTCTATTCTATTCTATTCTATTCTATTCTATTCTATTCTATTCTATTCTATTCTATTCTAGTCTAGTGTATTCCATTCCATTCCATTCCATTCCATTCCATTCCATTCTTCCATTTTCTATTCTATTCTATTCTATTCTTTTCATTCTTTTCTATTCTATTCTATTTCATTCCATTCCATTCCATTCCCTATTCTATTCTATTCTATTCTATTCTATTCTATTCTATTCTATTCTGTTCTATTCTGATCTATTCTGTTCTATTCATTCCATTCCATTCCATTCTATTCTATTCTATATCCAACACACTTCCTATTTTCACCAGAACAACAACCCTGTGAGGTGGATTGGGCTGAAAGAGAGTAACTGGCTCAAAGTCACCCAGTTGGCTTTCATGCCTAAGGCGGGATTAGAACTCACACTCTCCTGCTTTCTAGCCTCATGCCCCCTAGGCAAACTGGCTCTCTCATATTATGTCAATAAAGTTTTGGGGTTTGTTGGTCTGGATGTTGTCACTGAACAAATCTGGTTAATGTTTCTATTATTCCAAGGGCTCAGTCCACAGTTGCACCCTCTTTAATCCACACAAAGTGTCAAATACTGTAAGGTCTGACTAATAAACCAAGAGAAAATGTATTAGCACTCTGAAAATTGGCTGGTTCCTTTTTCCTCTCAGCAATTTAAATCAAATTGCCTTTTAAAAAAATACTAAATAGCTCTCCAACTTTAATGTCAGTAATTTTCTGTAAAGAAGTAGGCCATTAATGGATTAATTTTGTATCACTGGGAAAGCAATAATGGACTTTTCCCCCCAACCCTTTTGGTGTGCAGTTCATTTAATTTTCCAGAGTCAGCAGCAGTGAATTAAATGACATGATTAATGCTCAAATTAACCCATGGGAGCAGCTGGTGTATTAACGAAGGTTTTAGTAATGAAGGTGGCATTCAGAGCAAAGGGAGAAAAAACACAGCTCTTGCTTTTAATGATCCTTTTGAAAACGTGGAAATGCTTTATTTCCCCTTACTCCCAATCTAACGATTCTATTTCTAGTTCCCATAAAACTACTTCATTCATTAAAATAATTCCCTTTCACTTCATTACTTTATATCAAGGATGTCCAATCTTGCCAACTTTGTGGACTTCAAATCCCAGAATTCCTCAGCCAATGTGGACTTCAAGTCCCAGAATTCCCCAGCCGGTGTGGACTTCAAGTCCCAGAATTCCTTAGCCAGACATGCTGACTGGGCAATTCTGGGAGTTGAAGTCCACAACTCTTAAAAGTTGCTGAGGTTGGATACTTCAGCTTTAAATAGTACTTTCACATGGACAAGAAAGGCAAGTGATGTTTCTCACATTCAATTGATTTCTCTTTCTGGGCAGCTTTTGGAGAACATGACCGAGGTTGTTCGAAAAGGCATCCAAGACGCACAGGTTCAGCTGCAAAAAGCCAACGAGGAACGCCTTCTGGAAGAGGTGAGCGGATTGTGGGAGGCCCTTTTCTAGTTGACATACCTCTTCTCGATATTTTGCTTTTGGCACTTCATTTTTATTCTCCTGTTTCTTTCCAGGGTTTGCTTCGACAAATTCCTGTGGTGGGTTCTGTCGTGAACTGGTTTTCTCCATTCCACGCCTCGCCAAAGGGACAAACCTTTAACCTAACGGCAGGTGAGATAAAATTTGACCGGGCGAGTCTTGAACCCGGGATGAATTATTCTGAGATAATAGGAAACACTGGAGAATTTAGAATGTATAGAATGGCAGAGTTGGAAGGGACCTTGGAGGTCTTCTAGTCCAACCCCCTGCCTAGGCAGGCAACCCTACACCACTTCAGACAAATGGATATCCAACATCTTTTTAAAAGCTTCCAGTGTTGGAGCATCCACAACTTTTGGAGGCAAGTTGTTCCACTATATTAATTGTTCTCACTGTCAAGAATTTTCTCCTTAGTTCTAGGTTGCTCCTCTCCTTGATTAGTTTCCATCCATTGCTTCTTGTCCTGCCTTCAGGTGCTTTGGAGAATAACTTGACTTCCTCTTCTTTGTGGTAGCCTCTCAAATATTGGAACACTGCTATCCCGTCACTAGACATACCCAGTCCCTGCAACTGTTCTACAACCGAGACTTAGCTTGAAGGACATTCCTAGCCAACATCAAAGATCTTCCCCTTTCGTTTTCCCACCATTGCTTGGACGTAAGGGTTGACCATTGTAAGAAGCAGGAGTTTGGTGAGGTCAAGGTGCTCCAGACTTGGCAACTTTAAGACTGGTGGACTTCAACTTCCAGAGATGAGCAGGGATGGGCTCCGAGAGAGGAAATGCGTAGCTGCAATTCAGCATTGTCCATGAGGAAAATGGTCTTCAGATGCGCCATTTTTCTAGATTGTGCAAAAGGTTTCTCCATCAGCTTCCTGCAGGAGATTTTAGAAGAAAACACAAACTAATATTGCCCAAGGTTTGAAAGTATCTATGGAAATTCTTAGTCATCCAGCTCATGGTTGTCTCAAAGGTGCTTTTTTCAAGAGGCCACTGGGCTTTCTTGGATCAAGAAAGCCCAGGTGCCTTTTGAAAAAAGCACCTTTGGGCCGAGCTTTGAAAGCTCCCAAAGGCTAAAAAGAGAATATAGTTCACCTCTGACTCCATTCTAAATCGCTCCCGTTTTTCTTTAGATAGCACCAACGGATTGGTCTTGTCTAGAATTTTTGATTGGTGACCAGAATTATGTGTCAACTTGTAAAACGTTCCTATGCCTGTTTCCAAGTTGCCACAAGAAAGAGGGAGGAAAGACCTGAAGGAGCATAGGGCAAATAAAATCAGAAGCACATTCCAAGCTTATCTCACAAAGATTGTAACTTAGGCAACCAGGTATTCTGCCTGCGAAAATCCTTTTATTGGAGAAAGTGAGCGATGACACCCAGTGCATCAACGTGTTTCGTTGGAGAAGTTGAATTATGATACACCCAGTGGATGAAGACAGGGTCATAGGTGATTGTAAATTAGGGGTCTCATAGTCGGCTTCCTACAGGTCATGCCGGCATGTCGCGCCTAATAAATCTTTTGAAGCTTGGCTCGAGGCTTATGATTTAATTAGGGCGATCGGCAGAATCCTGACAGCACGATCTTAAAACTGGAAAGTAGAGATGATTTCTGAACTTTCACAGTTAATTCCAAACAATCACTTCAAAGATGTTCAACTCCAAGAAAAGTCAACCTTAGCACGGTCAGGGAAACATGGCACATGTCGTGAGTCCGAGGTTCTTAGGAGATCAGTATCTCTTCCTTCCTTGTGTGCATCCTATGATCAATGCATTGATCCAAATCTATTTCGTTGGCAGGTTCTTTGGAATCCACAGAGACAACATACATATCCAAAGCCCAGGGCACAGGGATTACCCCACCTCCAACTCCCACATCAAGCCGTGCTAAACAGAAGTTCCCTGGTAAGTTGACTTCATCTTCAGTTTTATTTTATTTTATTTAAAAAAAAAAAGCATTGAGAAGACTCCTTTCTATATTCTGGCTTATAAAGCCAGAATATCCTATTATGTTAGAATGGGAGTATCCAACCTTGGCACTCGTGGACTTCAACTCCCAGAATTCCCCAGTCAGGCATGCTGGCTGGGGAATTCTGGGAGTTGAAGTCCCCAAGTCTTAAAAGTGGCCAAGGTTGGACAAGTAGGACATTAGAATGTTCTAGAATAGGACCAAATGGGAGCGAGGCTCGTCTATTTGGTCATCTCCAAAACAAAGCCGGTGACGATGTCCTTCTTAGTGACAAACTACTATGGACGTTTCTGGGAGGAAGAGAAGAGTAAAACAGTAACCAACAGTATGTGAACCCTAGTCAATCTTTGTGGATCGCTAAGAAGTTAAGCAGATCCAATCTGGTTAGTGGCACCAGGAAATCCCAGGGCTGAGGCCTAGACTAGGAAGTCCAAATTAAATACTTACATATCTATTAAAAAAGAAAAAAAAGATCCCAAAAGATTAACGGGCAAATGGGGACCTCATCATGCTACAGGAATGTGTTCGTGTAGCTGCCAAGAGCCAAACTCTTATTTCATGGAAATCTTCTTTTAAAAAAATCAATGATTATTCTTCAAAATTTCTTTTGGTAACCTTCACCATTCAGCAGGCTGTACAGCAGGGGTCCCCAAACTTGGCAACTTTAAGACTTATGGACTTCAACTCCCAGCTGGCTGGAGAATTCTGGGAGTTGAAGCCACAAGCCCAGGGAAACAGCGTATGTGTGAATGGTTTTGGGTGACAGGAGGAAGAGACCACAGTCAGATAAGAGGCAGCTGAACCCACGGAAGGAAAGAGGCGTGGCAACCATCTCCCTGGTTTCTTGGCCTGTAATGGCGGGGAGAGAGAAACGTCCTTTGAGACTTGCAAGAGCCTGTTAATGTAACTAAACAATAAAGACAAAGCTAGTACAGGTAGCCTTTGACTTATGACCACAATTATGCCCCCAAATCCTGTGGTTAAGTGAGACATTTAAGTGAGTTTTGCCCCATTTTACGACCCTTCTGGCCACCGTTCGTTAAGCGAATCACTGCAAGTTACTATAACCCGGTTATTAAGCGAATGTGGCTTCCCCGTGGACTTTTGCTTCTCAGAGGGTCACAAAAGGGGAATCATAGGACCCCGGGCCCTGCAACTGTCATAAGTACATGCCAGTTGCCAAGCATTTGAGTTTTGATCACTCAGGGATGTCCCAAGAGTCGTAACTGTGAAAAAACGGTCCCAAGTCACATTTTTTCCGTGCCATTGTCGCTTTGAACAGAACTGCTTTGAATGGAACATGCCATTGTCACTAAACGGAACTGCTGTAAATCAAGGACTGACTTCTTATGTGGACAAGCATTGCAGAAAAACAAACTCCAATAGCAAAACTCCAAGACAGGCATTTCCTTGAAGTCCCATTTTATGGGAGTTGTCATACTGGCACATCTGGGAAAACTCGAATCTGAAAGTTCTGGGTTTTCCTCCAATAAGTAAAAAAAATTACAAATCCACCCCCTGCACCCATCATTCCATCACATGCCCCAATCACCATCCATTCCAATTTGAGTGTCAGGGCTATGACAGTTACTCCCATTTAAATCATGAGTCTCGAGCCAAACTTCCAAAACTTAAAAAGGATTTATTGGGAGTTAACATGCCGGCACTGCCTGGGTGTAGCCGACTCTGAGACATCATTCATTGTCATCCTTGGCCCTGGTTTCCCCCCACCCCCTGGGTGTATCGTAATTCATATTCTCCAATGGGACACATCCATAGCCAAGAGTCATCAATCAGGATCTCCAGTTAGAATTTTGCGCGGCAGAAACTTTGGTCACCAAGAAACTATCTTTGAAAACATTTATGGAATGCAAGCTGCCACACTGCTCTCCCCTCCTCCCTTTCTGTTGTCAACTCTAAAAAGACCGTAGAAATATTTCATGAGTTGACATTGAGACATCCCTTCAACCACTCCTCATCCAGGTGCAGAAATAACATGACCTTGTCTCTAAAAAAGAATGCTATTATGTCTTAACTACATACACTCCATGAAATTCCCCCCTCCCAACTTCCCAAGCATAAGAATATAGCGGCATTGAAGCTTCTGGTGCTAATAATGGCTTCCAAAGCTGACCCCGAACAGAGGCCAATCTTCCGCGTTCCCATGTTTCATTCCAGGACAAAAGCTGTTTAAACGGGCCGGGAGGAACTCGGATGGGGTCAGCGAGACCAGCTCAGTAGCCAGGCGACTGACTTGGACCGAGGAGAATTCGCAGCTTCTCCCCTCCAGCCGGAGAACGCCGAGCCATCGAGCGAAAGCACGCCGCCTCTCCCTGAGGTAACGACGAGCGTTTCCCCCGGCACAAAATCTCAGGCCCCGGGAAACGACCATCCGCTATCTGAGGAGCGAGAGACCCTTAGATAAAAAAAAACCAGGGCTCGGTGCAAATAAGACTTTTGCGCAGGGGTTTAAAAAAAAAGAAAGAAAAAGACAAAAAAGAAAAAAGCGACTTCGCTCCAGAAGAGAAATGGAACGACACGCTTAAAATGTGAACCGTGCCGGAGGTAGTCAGTACGAATTGCTATTCGTGTGTGATTGGCTGAAGATTTTGCACAAAAATTAGTGGAAGGCTGCTCTCTCTCTCTCTCTTTACTTGTCTGCTTGGTTCTGATTCATCTCGTTTGTCCTGCACACCCGTTTAGTGTCAAGGTTGGATCTGGGCTGGCTTAGGAGCAATTATTTCCCTTCTTAGCAGGGAACATGCAAGAATTAGGAGTCCCCCCCCAAAAAAAATGCCTGATATTTTTTTTTTAAATTAAATTAACAAGTTGCTTGGCACAGACTTTCCTTGGTTTTCTAAATTGGATTGTACTCTCTGCTAGGATTAAACTAATTTAGTTCCTGTTTGCTGAGCCCACCAGCTGCTGGCTATTTTTATTTATCAAAGTGTTTAAACTATTTTTCAACGTCTGGCTGCCTTTTACTGTTTAACGTGGCACTCTTTTTTTGGGAGGGGTGGATTAAGTTGCTTTCAGATTCCCAAATCTTTGCCTTGACAGACTTACCGTCCACTCCTTTTCAGCACTGTTGGTGGACGAAAAAAGGGAGAACAAGATTTTGCCTTTCGCAGGGTTGTAAGAGTTGGCTCAGGTAGCTTTAGACGTTCCTTTGCTAGAGCCAAACTTACTGGTGGTTTTAAAAACCCAATTTGAAAAGGTTTGCTTTGAAAGGACATCCATCCTTATTAGCCAAGGCTGCCTTTTTGGGCAGATAGCAATACATCAAGACTGGCATATGCCATCGGTGGCATATTGGGTGTTTTTCCCCTTGCTGTTCCCCTAGCTTTTCTCATCGGTTGGTTGCATTTGTTAAATATTGTAAATATTCAGAGAAATTAGCTTATTGTGCAGTGCTACACTATGGGAAAAAACACACACACTGAGCTGATTTGGGTTTTAAAAGTCAAGAGTAAATATTCAAGCGTTAATTCTTTGTCTAGGTGATTAATTATGCCTTTTTCCCCCCTGAGACATTTAGCTCTTTCTCTGTTAAACAGAGCAACTTGGTTTCCCTAAGAGACTTTGCTGCACTTGGTATTTCTTCCCCTATTCATGTTCTGATTTTGTTTCACACGCACACACATACACTTCTTTGAGCAACGTTTCTCTACAGTACCAATTCCCCCGATCTGCTGCTATCTGGGCACATCGGAAAGGTTTCCACTCAGAAACCAAGAATCTGGGGAAATGAAATTGAACATCCTAAGACAGCAACAGTTGGGGAATGCTGTGGCATTTAATAAGAGTTCAATTTAGAAGTAATTAATCCATAAAGCTAGCGTAAGTGAAGGAACTTTATTGTCCGCAATTGAAGACATCGATTTTATTCTAACACAGATAATAACAGTTAAGGAATGGTGTTCTCAAAATCATTTTTTGGGTGGTGGTGGTGGTAATATAATCCAATGTTGTAAGGCATCCTAGCAGAAGAAAATGCCATTCCCTCAACCACAACAAAAGGGAGAGTCTAAAAGAGACTCACGTGGTCGTAATTGTAGAAATTACTAATTTGGAAATGGGAGAGTTTTCTGCTTTGAAAGCCAAGGCACGATTCACATCCCTTATGGAGGTCTCACTAAACTAGATCTTACAGTGAATGCTAGAATTTTCTCCTCTTCTAACGAGGATCTTCTATCCTTTGCATTCAAGTGGGCATTAAGAGTTCAAGTTTTGCTTAATATTATTTATATGGAGGTTGTGAGGAAATGATCATCAGATCTAGTTTATCTAGAGTAACTAGTTTCTTGAAACCCAGCTAGAACTTGATTGAGGCTCTTCCATGGGTACCGCAGCAATGGGCTTTAATGACCAAAATGTTTGTTAAAGGTTAACAACAGATTGTTCTTTCTTGATTGAGGATTATCACTGGTTAAATGTACAGTTAACTTCCAACTATTAAGGGTTGATTTTTCTAAAGTGCAAATTTAATTCCTGTCTTCCTTTTGACTGTTTATTTAGTGCAATGATTTATATTAACTTGGGTTCATGAGGGGGGGGAAAGGTTAAAGTTATAATTGTTAATATAAATTTTAATGTTTTTATATCAAGCTGGCAGTTTTGCTGGAATACAGTCCTAATTTAGATACTTCCTAAATGCTTCAATAAAGGTTCTTCAACTTGTTGTATCTGAGTTTGTGATGGTTAAAAGAACCAACTAGTATAATCACAGAGAAGTACAGAACATACACATTAGAAGGCTTTAATTATTTAATCCAGAAGGTTACTATTTCTGGCAATGGTTAGATTCATGTATCATATAAACTATGTTTGGCTTTGAGTATCTTAAAATTGAACAAGTTTAAAGACAGCCCTGCAAATGAAATCAAGGTCTAGAAATTTGGACAGATTCGGTGTTAAGCCGCGACTGCTTTTAATCGTCATATTATTTTGGCTACATTCAGTGGTTTGATGGTTCTGGTTCAACGAAAACCCCACCTCCTCCAGTTGCTGAAAGACACAGCGATGGTGAGATTCAGACCAGATTCTACCCATTTCTTTTGGACGGAACAGGAAGCTGAAGTGGAGAAAAGTAACAGCACACACACACAAAGCCGAAACAAAATACCGAATCTTGCCCATACAAATGTCTGCTGTGAAAATTGCATCTGGATTTCTTGCAGGAATTGTGACTAGTTACGGAGATTCGTTGTAGAAAATCACATCTTTAAAAAGGAATGGAGGAGAATCACCCCCTGTTGAGCTGCACAAGAATCCAAAGCCCCCATCAGAGGATAGGTATGTGGGCGAGTCCCCATCCAATAGATTTGGTCCTCAGTCCAGAATGCCATGGACAACATTCTTTAGCTATTGCTTGGAGCCTCAACACAAACCTCTATTATTAGCTTGGAGAAGTTTCTTCTCATGGGGCCCAAGCAAGGCCTAGCTTCATTTGAAAGCTCCCAGAACTCTACTGAGATAGTTCCAGAGAACAGCAACATCGTCTAGGTCGGAAGGACCTCACCGAAACATCTGGTGTCAAGATGATGTTCTACCCCAGAGGTCTCCAAACTTGGCAACTTTAAGACTTGTGGGCTTCAACTCCCAGAATTCCCCAGCCAGCATAGCTGGGAGTTGAACTCCACAAGTCTTATAAAGTTGCCAAGTTTGGAGACCCACCCGCTGTTCTAACCCTACCAGAAGTGTCCTCGTGTTGGATCAGGTCACTCCAACCTCACTGGGAACAGGTCTGGCCTTGAAATTTCTACGCCATACTCCAAAACAGGGACCGGAAGGCTTCATTCCAACATGAGACCGTGCCCAGGAAGGTCCTGGGCATCTCCAGGTGGTCTATTTTTTTTATCAAGGACAATAGCTCCGATGAAGCAAGCAGAATGGCGACTTTGCGTAAGACGCTGGATCTTGAAGAAACGACTGAAGCAAGAAAACTGGACGGAGCAGGGATGGGATTAGGCTTCCACCTCCTTCTTTGCAAACAACACTTGAGACCCCTTGTTTATGTTCTTGAGAGCTTTGGACCCAACTCCATGAAATGCGAAAAGGTTATGCCTAATTTTGCACTGAATTTGGCTGCCTGTTTTGGAAAACACGGGGGTGTTTGAGGGGACGTAAGACCATCCCCTAAATGCAGCCCACTGGTTTCCCCTGATGCCTTTGTAGGTCTCTTGATACCTTTCTTGACTTTCGCTTCCAGAGGGCTCCTGGCTTCTCCACTTTGGGTTAGATCTGGCCAGCGACTCTCTCCCACAAGCCCTCCGCATTTTTTTTGTAGAGGCGAGGTTTTTGAGTAGGGAAGACCGTCTTATTGGGGAATGGATGCTCTTTTAGGTAAAGCAGGGTAGCTCTGATGTGTGACACAAAATGGGGTGGCTCAGCCAGAGGCGATGTGGAGAGATTCTGCAAAGATACCAAAAGGAATATTTCAGAAAACCGGTGACTGGTGAGAATCCTTGGTGCTCTCTGAGCTTGGCTTGTTTTCTTGAAAATGTTTCATTACCTATCAACACCGACAGGGCAGGCCACTAGCATAGAAACAAAAAACAAACCCCACTCCCTTCTAGCACTGATGATGTTACCTAGCTGGGTCATGAAATGTCTGCAAGAAAACAACTAAGTTCAGAGAACTCCAAGGACCCCTCAGTCCTTCTCCTCTTTCTCTTCTTCCTTTTTCTCCCCCTCCTCCTCCCCCCTCCTCCTCCTCTCCACAAGTCCCTCTCCCTTTTAGCACTGGTGATGCTACCTAGTTGGGTCATGAAACGTCTGTGAGAAAACCTCCAAACTCGAGAGAGTATCAAGGACCGCGCAGTTCAACCCCAAGCCACAAGATTCTCTTCTGTGGACTTGTGAGATTCTTAGGATACCGTTTTCATAAGCTTATCAAAAGATTTTCCTCCTACACACAAGTCAATAGACGCAGTGATCAAACCACCACAAGGAAATCCAATCTCAAACGCCCACTTGACACAAAGAAATCCTTGAGCTAACACAAAGGCCATGCACAAAGGGTCTTGTTTAGTTTGTGGTTTAGATCAGGGGTCTCCAACCTTGGCAACTTTAAGACTTGTGGACTTCAACTTCCAGAATTCCTCTGCTTTGCTGGCTGAGGAATTCTGGGAGTTGAAGTCCACAAGTCTTAAAGCTGCCAAGGTTGGAGATCCCCTGGTTTAGGTAGAATGCTCAGAACGGCCACCAGTTCCATAAACCAAGGTTGAATAAACCCCCAATTGAACGCTCAACTGGCATTCAGACATTCCACATTTTGCTTCTCCGTTGCTTGCTGGCTAAGTTACAACCTCCCGGGAGTACACATTGTGGTAAGCTGTGGTTTACAAACCGCGATGGTTGGAGATCCAGAAAACACTAAACAAAAACGAGAGAGATCATATTGTGGCTTCACATAATCCATAGACTCGGCAACCTTTCAGCTGAGCTTTCTCCAACTGGGGTCCCTGCTGTCCTTGGCAAAACCCCAGCTACCTGTAAGATGCTCTGGTTGCTCTGCTCCAACCAGAAATCCACGTGTGGGAAAGGCATCCAGTAGTAAGGCCCAATGCAAAGCTGTTCTTTCTTGGAGTCATAAATGCTGATCATCTGCCAAAGAGACAGGACAGTTTCAACAGGTTATAGCAGACGAAACGGGAGCAAGCACAGAACAAACCTTGGTTATTCAAGCAGAACTAGAAGCCAGAAGTGTTAATCCTGGTCCCATTACAAATGCCAAATCCTGTTTATGTCTTTCTCTGATTCTCATTTATGTTCATTTATGTTCCCTGCTCCAACTCTCCCGTCAGTTTTCTCTCAGGAAAAAACCACATACCAACAATGGCAGAGCAAGTTACTATCTATCTCTATCTATCTCTCATCCCTTCCTCCTTCCATCTATCATTTTTCTACCATCTATCATCTATTTATCTATCATCTTTCTATCATAACTATCTATATCATTTATCCATCTATCTTCCTATTTATCATCTATCTATATCATCTATCCATTTATCTTCCTATTTATCTATCTATCATCTATCTTCCTATCATCTATCTATATCATCTATCCATCTTCCTATTTATCTATCATCTATCTATATCATCTATCCATCTACCTATCATCCATCCATCCATTTTTCTATTTTTCTATCCTATCTATCATCTCTCCCTCCCTCCATTATCTTTATATCATATCTATATCATCTATCCATCTATCTTCCTATTATTTATCTATCATCTATCTTCCTATTATCTATCTTCCTGTCATCCATCCATTTTTCTATTATCTATTTTTCTTTCTATCTATCTATCTATCTATCTATCTATCTATCTATCTATCTATCTATCTATCTATCTATCTATCTATCTATCTATCTATTTCATCTATCCTTCTATCTGCCTATCATTTATCCATCTCTCTCTCTCTATCCATCTTCCTATCATCTATCTATCTTCCTATCTTCCTATCTATCCTATCTATCTCTATCTCCCTCCCTCCCCTCACATCTTAATATAACCAGGGAGCAAATGCCACACTTCCTCACACTAATGATATCCAGTCAGATAATAAATATCTACAATCAAACAACCAAGCTTAGAGAAAATCGAGGACTCTATAATTCAACTCCGAGCTACATAATTCTTTTCTAGGTTTTATCTCTTAGATTGTAAAGTCTGTGGCAGAGGACCTTCTGGTTCCCTTTCTCATTCTTTTGTACAATCACTGCTAACCTTTGCTCCTGATAAGACCCTGGCAGACCGCATGTCTTCATCTGGTCCTCGGTCTGGAAACGTGGCGTGGAAAATCTCACCCGTTTTAACATTCGCAGCTGGAAGGGGCCACATAATAAGAAAATAAGTTCCTTCTGAAGGAGTTCTGAAATTCCCACTAAACATTGAGTCAAAGGACAGAGCAAATTGATAGACAGGAAAAATCAAACTGCCTCTCTTTAAGTGTTAAACAAAACATGCATCTTTTATTTCCATTCATTGGTATCTTAATGAGCCAGTTTAAAACAATAATAATTTTAAGGTGGCAATACCCAGTCTTCACAATTGTAAACCACCGTTTTTAAACCTGGTCTCAAATGCAAGAAACATTAACTCACCAATTCCATAAATATACGGCAAATGCCTGCCATTTTCTTGGCGATCATTTAGTTCTGTAATGAACACATAAAAATTGACTATCAAAAAAGCGATAAAGTGGAAGTATGTAATGGCACAGCTAAGTCACTTCAGATTGGGGTGCACAATGTTTTTCAAGCTGGGGGGTTATATTTTAGATTTGACAGAGAATATCCTCACAAAAGGAGAACACAGGATCAAGAGAAAGCTAAGCCATGGGGTGGGAAACCAGTAAACTTGATTATATTTACATTTTATATATATTAATTAAATTAAATACAATAAGCATGACTCCACTCCATGCATTCTTTAATTTTTCCCTTCTGCCATATTAAGAATTCCATATTGCAAGTATTTTTAAGGGTCCAGGGACCATAGCCAGAAATTTCGGGAGGGAGTGGGGGAAATAAGCTCAAAAATTGAATTATTCTTTTGACTAGTGGTGTAGTTCATGTTGAGAAAATAACTTCCCTTTGCAATGGGACAAAGGAGAATTGAACAGAGATCATGACTTAATTATTAAGATTGAGGAACAAAAGGAAGGAACATGAAGTTGGTTTATTTGACCAAGGTTAAAATAAGTCATGTTTTTATAAAAATTCTGGCAACGTTTTACAGATTTTTCTGCTGACACCAGGATTGTAAAACCTGATGGCCAAAATTCAAAACATAAAGTGGGTTGCATTATAAACCGATTCAGACAATACAATAAAGACATATATAATTACCTGTGACACAGAATGTCATCAAATAAACATTATCTAACAAGCGATCAAATGCTCCTAAGAACACAAAAGGAAAGACTATGAAACTCATAGACCGAGGAAAGAAATACAGATTAACTGCACGATGAAAAATAATTGTATTATTCAAATATTTCAATACTCCACTCTGTTTCCAGACTGGGTTTATCAAGATACCACAGCTTCCCACCCAGGATAACTGGTCCCTTATGAGATGAAATTTCTAGCTTAATCAAAGACACAATCAGCCGATCAGTTCCAAGAAATTTATCCTGAGGAATTTGTGACCCAAAACTAAGAGTCCAGCATTTTACTCTTCCTCTATCAGTGGTATCATATATTCTGTAGGCATCAACATAGGATAGGATAGGATAGGATAGGATAGGATAGGATAGAATAGAATAGAATAGAATAGAATAGAATAGAATAGAATTCTTTATTGGCCAAGTGTGATTGGACATACAAGGAATTTGTCTTGGTGCAAACACTCTCAGTGTACATAAAAGAAAAGATACGTTCGTCAAGAGTCAAGAATCATAAGGTACAACACTTAATGATAGTCACAGGGTACAATAAGCAATCAAATCATACTAGGAAACAGTCAATATAAATCCTAAGGATACAAGCGACAAAGTTACAGTCATACCGTGACAAGTGGGAGGAGATGGGTGATAAGGAGTGATGAGAAGATTAATAGTAATAGTAGTGCAGACTTTGTAAATAGTTGGATAGTGATGAGGGAATAAGTCATTCCCAATAGACCTCTTCTCCATAAATGTAACTGGCTCCCTTCGCTACAATCTACATCATGTAAACCCTTTCCCTAAAGCAGAAAGATATTGTACTCTCAAATTGCAAATGGAGACGTGGGTACTCTATCTTTCTTATCTTCATTTTTAAGTGCTTTGGTTTTATTGTGTTGCTGGGGTGCATCCACGGTTTCGTTGTACTTGTACAATGACAATAACGTTCTTCTAATTCTAAAATCTGTTTTTTGGGTGCTTTTGAGTCCACAAAATTCCCACAACTGGCCAACTTTATTCTCCTTCAATGAGAATCTCGAAATTTTATGAAGACCCCAACAAAGCCAAAAACACAAAACTTACTTAACAGTTGACTGGTAAGACACTGAGACAAGCGCCTATCGTCACAAAACCCTCCGACCAGGTGCAACTCCAGCCTAGCAGACACAAAAATCCAGAAAAACTCCTTCACTTTTCAATCCCTTTTAAGACTGAATTGGAATGAATTCGGCTGGATGTGAAAATGCAACCTTTTATTATTATGACGATTACCGTATTTCTCACTACGATTCCATTTTGTTTCTGGGTAAGTAACTACAATACAGGATGCATATCAGGGACATTCTGATAGTTGTAAGTCCTCGACTTATAGCCACAATTCGAGACAGAGTTTCTGTTTGCTAAGGTAGGCGGTTGTTAAGTGAGTCTTACGATCTCTGGTTAAGTGCTCTTATGACCTCTTTTGCCATGGTTAAGCCAATCGTTGCAATTGTTGAGTGAATCACCCAGTCGTTATGAGAATCCAGCTTCCTCCATTGACTTTGGAAGCTGACTGGGAAGGTCTCACATGAGTTCTGTGTCCACATGAACCCAATATTGCTAATCCTGAAGAAAACCTGGCTGGGGCCATTTTTGAAGCTTCAAAGTTGCCACTAGATGGGAGGGGGAGGGAAATAGCTAGCTGGGGTTTTGCAGTCAAAACAAAAGGTTTTCCTATGGGAACCAAGGTCATTCCGACAGGTGGCTGGGAGAGGAGGAGCGAAGTAACCAAGCAACTGGCCAGCACTTCGATTGGACCATGTGACTGATGACTCGGAGAAAGGGGAAAATCTTTCTCTTTTAATTAGAGGGAAACCGTGGGAACTTCCAGAGTTGGTTTTCTTTCACTAGTTGTGCCAATATGATGTATCCAATAAAGTTGTCCTTTGAGGAATCTACCTGCCTCAGAGTTCTACTTTCTAACGGGTGCGTTACTTGGAACGTTGACAAGGATGCTGCAAACAATCCTAAATACACACACCAGTTGCCAAGCATCCAAATTTTTATCAGGCAACCATGGGGATGACATGATGGTATTAAGTGCGAGGACCCGTCGTAGTTTTTTCACTGCTGCTGCAATTTGAAATGGTTGCTAAATAAATTGTTGTAAGTCGAGGACTGCCTGAATTTAACTATTCAGTTGAAGAGGTAGAAAGCAGCTGGGAAGTATGAAGCCCCAACTTTTCACCAGATTATTTAAAAGGACTATTTTTTTTTTTTAAAAAAAAACCTGACCTTCCACATTCGGTGCTTAGAGAAAGCACTTTTACTGAATTTACGATCAGCAGAACTTCTGTTTCGGTATCTGAGCCATCACAGTGAGTTAGACAAATTGCTCCACTCCCTAGAAAGAAAGAAAAAATACAATGAGAATTTGCATCTTATGGAAAACTGTAGCTGTAAAGAACTTTTCTCCAGAATAATGGAATGGAATGGAGTGGAGTGGAGTGGAGTGGAGTGGAATGGAATAGAACGGAATAGAACAGAATGCAGAATAAAATAGAATAGCATAGAAGAGAATGCAAAATAGAACACAACAGAATAGAATAGAAAACAGAACAGATAGAATAGAGAATAAAATAGAGAATAGAATAGAATAGAATAGAATAGAATAGAATAGGACAGATTTGGAAGGGACCTTGAAGGTCTTCTAGTCCAACCCCCTGCTTTGGCAGGAAACCCTACACCACTTCATATAAATGGTTGTCCAATCTCTTCTTAAAAACTTCCAGTGTTTGAGCATTCACAACTTCTGAAAGCAAGTTCTTCCACTGATTAATTGTTCTCACTGTCAGAAAATTTCTCCTTAGTTCTAAGTTGCTTCTCTCCTTGATTAGTTTCCCTCCATTGCTTCTCATCCTGCCCTCAGGTGCTTTGGAGAATAGCTTGACTCCCTCTTCTTTGGGGCAGCCCCTGAGATATTGGAACACTGCTATCGTGTCTCCCCTAGTCCACCTTTTCATCAGACTAGACAGAACAGACTTATCAAAACACACGTTAGAGACATATCCGTCAAAGATTTTTGAGGAGTTGAAGATCACTCAACTGGAAGGCACTGAGGTAATGGCCAGTGGTGACAAGATCTGTGGATTTCTGTCATGCTTATTCTAGACACTGGAGCCAAGAAGACAAAACCTTAGTCTATCTCCATTAAACTCTTATTCCACTTCTAAACCCGCTACCCGAAACTTTATAAATGTCTACTTTTATGGGAACCAAACCAGGGATTTTTTTCAGTTATTTCAGTACCTGTATGTCTCAGAACCACTAAATGGCACGTCGTGGCATCATCTGAACCCAGAATGGAAACAGAACCTATCAAGAAAGTGGGAGAACATCATGTAAGATCTCGGCTGTCTTCTCTTGGATTGAGAGTTCACAACTCACTCGAGCTCCACCTACCATCTTTGGACGTGGTGGCTGCAAATTCTCTTTGCTGGACATAAAGGAGTCCTTTTGGTCCCACCGCTTGAGCAGGTTGGCTGCGGAACTGTTTGGCTTGCTCCTGGGGGAAAAAAAAAAGCACCTTTGGGACAACCTGGAGGACTATGGAGAATCTCCATAGACCTTTCTTTCTCTCTTCTCTTCTCTTCTCTTCTCTTCTTCTCTTTCTTTCTTTCTCCTTTCTTTCTCTCCTCTCTCCCTCCTCTCCCCTCCCTTTCTTTCTTTCTTTTCTTTCTTCTTTCTTTCTTCTCTCTCCCTCTTTCTTTCCTTCCTTCCTTCCTTCCTTCCTTCCTTTTTTCTCTCTCTCTCTCCCCTTCCTTCCTTCCTTCCTTCCATCTTTCCTATCCTCCTCCTCCTCCCCACCATCCTGTCAGAGCTGAAGAAGAGGTGAGAAGCGAAACGTCTTCAAAACAAAACCAGAAAGTCCAGTTGCCTCTTGGGGGGGGGGGGGGGAAGCACCTTTGGGACAACCTGGAGGACTATGGAGAATCTCCATAGTCAACTAGCACAGCAGGTTGGGCAAAAGCACAGGTTGATGGAGGGAGGGAGGGAGGCAAGCAGGTAAACCCCCTAGACAATACCTGCCACCCACCCACCAGGTGCATGGGGGGGGAATCCCCAGCCCCGCCTTCCCCAGGGGCTTCTTCTTCCCCCGCTTTGCCCAAGAGGAAGACGACCTCCCCCCGCACCCCCTTGCCAGCCCGGCCCGGGAGAGGGTCCCCAACCCAACCCGCCCTTTGCAGCATCCCCGCAAGGCGCAGCAGGGCACACCTGAGCCCCGCGGCGGCGCTCACCTGGACGCAGGAGCCCCTCTCCCTCACTCCCGCTCACCTCCAGCTCCGGGAAGGCGCGCAGCAGTTCCCGGAGAGGCCGAGCCGGGTCGAGCCGCCGCCCCTCCACCAGCAGAGGCATGTCGGGCAGCCTCCACGCCGGAGCTGCTGCAGGGCGACTTCCTGCTTCGGTGCCGCCAGCTGGACTCAGGCCCCGCCCCGCCTGCCAAGCGCCCTGGGAAATGTAGTCCGGAGAGGAGGGGAGGAGGGGTGGAGCTCAGGAGGAGACCCTCACCCCCTCACTCATCCTGGGCTCGGCCTCCGATTGGGGAGGGGAGGGGTTTTTCAGGGACTCCAATGACCTGCAACCCTCGGTCCCAAGCTTGTTGGAGCAGGTGGGTTGGTCCACCTGGGCTCTACTACGGATTGCAGTGCTCAGGTGGCTTCCCACCTTTGCAAGAGCTTGGAGAGGGGACCGTGTGGGGCTGTGGTCCTGCCCCATCTGGAGGGGGGGTCTCAATCTCGGGGAGGCCTGAGGTCCACTACCTGCATCATGAAACATCTGCAAGACAACGGACCTAGCTCAGAGAGCACCAAGGACCCCACAGTTCTCCTCCTCTGCTCCGTCATCCCCACTCTCTCCTAGCACTGAAGAGGTTACCTAGCTGGGTCATGAAACACCTTGCAAGAAAACAACCGAACTCTGAGACCACCGAGGACCCCGTAGTCATCTTCCTCCTCCTGCTCCCCTCCCCCTCTTCCTCTTCTTTCCTCCTCCTAAACTATTTCTCTTTATTTTCCCAAAACAACTACATAAGACAAGTTGAAGTACAGGTAATAACCAGAAGCCCCTCGGTTGCTAAATTCCCAAGCAGGTTCCTTGATGAGGATTAGTGTCTCCGTTAATTTTTACTCAAAGGAGTAGAAAACTTGTAGACTGGTTGGCTAGTTAATGTGCTAGCTAAAATGTGCGTAAAACAGCCACTGGCAAAAGGCAGATTATGGAGTGGAGGGGGCACAACTGCAATCCTAATCAGATTTAATTACATTTGGTATGAATCAAGACTCCACTGAAGTCAATGCACTTCCTTTGAATAAGATTTAATTCATGAAATGCTGGTTTTAAGAAAAACTGTGGAACCCTAGCTGTTAATCAGAAATGCAGACTTACAAAGATTATCCTAAAACTATTAATCATAAAGTCTGTCCAAATAAGAACTGCTTGTTTTGTCTAATTTCTATCTTAATATTTGCACACCTTAAAATCTGAAAGCTTCACTGTTACCTCATTCATTTGGCAGAGCCAATGGGGCCTTTATTACGTTAATAGCTGTTATAGTTGTTCTTGAGAGTGATCAAGAAAAATTCTAGATGCATTGCATGAAGCTAATAAATGTGTTTAGTCAGCATAGCTTATTCAAACCACAATTAAAGCCAATCATGGCTTGTTCATTTTTTTTCTAGAGTTCTTCTCCTTCCTGTCCAATGCAAGTCTTCAGAGAAGACCAATGTGGTAGCCATACTTAAGACTGCTTGTTGACAAAAAAAACCCAGAACACTGTAATTTTGAGGACAACAATCAAATTCATTTCAAATTTTCTAAGAAAGGTATTCCAACTCACTTTTTCAATACAGCCCAGACAAAATCCCCCCTTAACAGCGTGAAGGTAAAATGAAATAAAATTATACAGGAAGAATCTTTTCCTCTTAAAGGGACCAGGAGCCCTTTGAAGAAGTCCTGATAAATATGTTTGTGCAAATATGTTTTTGCTAAAGAATCCTCTAGGTAGAAACTTTCTCATTTCATTTTTGTATCTGGTTTGGCTCTGCAACCCAGCAGGACAGACACAGACTTCAGAGGATAATTAGGACTGCAGGAAAAACAATTGCTACCCATCTGCCTTCAATAGTGGACTTGTATATACTGCATGAATCAAAAAGAGGGCTGTGAAAATATTTACAGACCCCTCACATCCCAGACAAGAACTGTTTCAACTCCTTCCCTCAAAACGCTATAGAGCATTGCACACCAGAACAACTAGACACAAGGACAGTTTTTCCCCAAATGCCATCCCTCTGCTAAACAAATAACTCCCTCAACACTGTTCAACTATTTACAAAGTGTACACTACTATTACTGTTAATCTTCTCATCACTCCTTATCAGCCATCCCCTCCCACTTGTGACTGTATGACTGTAACTTTGTCTCTTGTATCCTTACGATTTATATTGACTGTTTCCTAGTATGATTTGATTGCTTATTGCACCCTATGACTATTATTAAGTGTTGTACCTTATGATTCTTGACTCTTGACAAATGTATCTTTTCTTTTATGTACACTGAGAGCATTTGCACCAAAGACAAATTCCTTGTGTGTCCAATCACACTTGGCCAATAAAAGAATTCTATTCTATTCTGTTCTGTTCTGTTCTGTTCTGTTCTAATTCTATTCTATATTCTGCACCTTGTATCTGCCAGAGTTTGCTAGGGAAGGCCATTGTGAACGTGCTTGTTCTTCGCTGAATTGGGTTGTCCAAACATACTCTCCTTCCATTTTCTCTTACTTAGGATTGCAAACAACCCAGAACCAGCGAGTCACTTAAAAAAAAAGGGCAAAAGCAAAGCAGTTTCATCCCTTTGTCCTATTGGGACTCTTGTGTCTTTAAGAGATAGCTTCCTGCTATTTGAGCTGGGGAATAGATAGGAACATTCTCTATTTTAATTTTTTTGTCATCCCTTTATTTTTATACATATGCAAGGCATAGAACCTATCTAATACATCTTCCTCCTCCTATTTTCCCCACAATGCTGTGTGGTGGCTTGGATTGAACTGGCCCAGTCACCCAGCTGGCTTTCATGCCTAAAATGGGACTATGTCTCCCAGTCTCCTAGTTTTTAGGCCAGTACCTTAACTCACTCCACCAAACTGCATTCTGATTAGCAAGTTTGCTTTGAAAATGTAGCATTCTTTCTCTTTTTTTTTTGCCTTTTTATTCCATAGGCAGCAACATGCAGCACTCCCATTGTCTGGAATCGCAGTCTTGTGTTTAATCTGAGGGGATCTGTCCCAAAACAGGGAAACACGAAAGGAAAATAAAAAAAAGTAACGTGAAAGTTGAATGCTTCTGATACTTGACAGCTTTCTGTAGTAAATAAGTACAAAAAGTCTCACATTATCACCCTGTCTGGGATGCAAACTTTCAGTTTTGATATCTGAATTATTGCAAGAAAGGAAGCCTTGAGACACTCCCCCCCGTCTCCTGCCACGCGTCTCTTATACATATAAATATCCTTGCTCTCTCTTTTCTTTTCCAAAGATCAGAGCTTGCAGCTGCAGTTCAACTGGGTGATCCGAGACTGGTTTCTGAATTCTGAACAAGAGCGTTGAAGGAGCTTGGCGTCACGCTGATCATGCCATCATTTTGGGGAGTTTCACCCCTCAAGAAATCGTCTTCCTCTTCACCTTTGCCCTGCGCAAAAACACACCACAGTTCAAAAGAAAAAGGCAATACAGTGGCTTAAAACAGCACCTCCCCAGCAGTGGGATTCAATTTTTTTTTTTACTGGGTGTGGCATATCTTGGTGGGTGTGGCTTGGTGGGCGTGGCAGGGGAAGGTTACTGCAAAATCCGCATTCCCTCCGCACCCCATTAACCTGCTTTCCAGCTCCGTTCTCCTGTGCAGGGCAACCAAAGGAGACCCAGACAATCAGCTGTGAGTGTGGCTTGGTGGGTGTGGCATTCTGTGGGCATGGCTTGGTGGATTTGTGGGCATGGCTTGGATTTGTGGGCATGGCTTGGTGGGCATGGCAGGGGAAGGTTACTGCAAAATCCCCATTCCCTCTGCACCCTATTAACCTGCTTTCCAGCTCCGTTCTCCTGTGCAGGGCAACCAAAGAAGACCCAGCCGATCAGCTGGGACTCGATGGGAGGCAGAGAATAGATGGGGTTGGCGGGGCCAGTCACAGGTGGGATTTGCTGGTTCTCCAAACTACTCAAATTTTCCGCTACTGGTTCCCCAGAACTGGTCAGAACTGGCTGAATACCACCTCTGTATCTCCCCCACTTTGGCCACTTGAAGATGTGTGGACTTCAACTTCCAGAATTCCCCAGCTGGCTGAGGAATTCTGGGCACTGAACTTCACACATCTCGAAATGGCCAAGGTTGGGAGATACTTGCTCTGCCCTGGACTTGTGGGGTGGTTGCTGAACTACCATCTCAGGAGAATCAAGGACGCTGAAAATGCCGGAGTTCACAACATCTGGGAGCTGCAGGTCCCCCACTGATGATCTAAGCTGACCTCCTTCAACTGAAGGGCCGCCCCCCAGACGTGCGGGAATTAGCAAACTTCCCAGCCCAAAGGAGAAGCAAATATTCTCCGCAAGGACACCGGCTGAGGGAGCTTGAATGAAACTGCTCACCTCGCTGGGTTCTGCTGTCTCTTTGAGGTCCTCAGCACTTTGCTCTTCCCAAAACTGATACAAAGGATTGATTGTGTTCTTTGACCTGAGAAATAGGGGATAAGGAAGAGGCCAGGAGAGGGAAAGTCAAACAAGAGGTGTTGCTTGACAGGAACTGTAGAGTTGGAAGTACACAACATTTAGTTGATGGGAGATACCGTTTCTCCAAAAATACGAACCTACCCTGAAAATAAGTCCTAGCTTGATGTTTATGTGCGACAATAGAAGCCCTACCCCCCAAAATAAGCCCTAATTAAGATCCCACCCACTCCAGAGTGCAGGGGTAAAAATTAAGCTAGGGTGGGGATGAGGGAGGGGGGGGGCTGGAGCTGCCCTACAACTTATCTTTTGACAGTTGTACTCAGGCCTTGCACACCCCAACACCTGCCTCGCCTAGCGAAGGCTTTCCTGAAGGCCTCTGTAGCCAATAACAAAGCTCTGGATCGATCCAGAGCTCTCTTATTGGCTGCAGTGGCCTTCAGGAAAGCCTCGCCAGCCACAGTAGTAGTTCCTAAAAGCCTCTGACAGCGAAAAGAAGGACGGGGAAGACGCACGCAAGTGAGGTTAGACAGTCAGTGGATGGCATCCCCCGAAAATAAGATCTGGTGCCTTTTTTTTGGTGGCAAAAAAAAATATAACAGGGTCTTATTTTCGGGAAGACATGGTATACGGAGGAGAAATGGGCTTCCAAGGTTGACTCTAGATTAGGGGTCCTAACTTGCACAAAAATACAGCAACCTTGAAGGCCTGTTAGGAGATGGGCTGAGACGTTTCAAATTATAATGAAGCGTTGCTAAAGTCTTTTCTGTATAAATGTTCAGAAGTCACCACTGCCTATCTATTTTTGCTCGTCTTACGCAACCGATAAAACACAACCCTGCTTTTTACATATATATATCACGTGGCCAAAATTTAGTTGTCTTGAACTCTTCCAAGGAGATAGATCAGTATTTCACTGCCTGTGCCTTTCCAGATATGTGTCAGGATTCTGGCAGTTACCCCCAATTAAATCATGAATCTTGAGCCAAACTTCCAGAACTTCCAGAAGATTTATTGGGAGTTAACATGTCTGGCACTGCCTGGGTGTAGCCGACTCTGAGGCACATCATTCATTGTCACCCTTGACTCTGGTTTTCCCTCCACCCCCTGGGTGTATCGTAATTCATATTCTCCAACGGGACACATCCATAGCTAAGAGTCATCAATCATGCTCTAGTTTGCACGGCAGAAACTTCAGCCACCTAGTTACTATCTTTGAAAACATCTGTGGAATGCAATTTCGATTTGCAAACTACTGCACTGCTTCCCCCTCCCTTTCTGATGGCAACTCTAAAAAGACCATAGAAATATTTTATGAGTTGACAATATGATGGACTTCCAAGTCCCATGATCCCTAGTCAGCAGAGCCATTGACTATAACTGCTGATAGTGAATACCCAAGGTGTTTGGAAGGCAGGAGATGAAACAAACGGGGTAAAAAGAAATATTACAGCTTGCCCACTGGATTTGAAAAGAACAAAAAAGCATGTTTCGGAAGAGGGTTGCCCTTTTCTCAACCAGGTACCTTTTAAGAATGTAAGGATCGAACGGGAAAAAACTGTCAAGTGGGTTTGTGGCTGTCTCCACAGACTCTCCTCCACAGCTGCTTCGGACAACTGGCACCGTTTGTCTCCGGTTTCTCTCAATGATGGTGTCACAGAAGGCCACCTGGTACTTCCTGGAGGAGGAGGAGGAAGAGGGAAAGGAGGGAAACAGAAGTTAATTTAAAATTCACAAACGCTCATCCACCTGTTTCCTCTACATTTCTCAGGGCAAGGTATGGAAACACCTTCTTCCCTTGGCTACCTGGGAGCTTCTCTTTCTTCACTCCAGTACTGTAACTGCTTTCTTCTATGTTAGTAAAGATACCATATCTTGAGCTACTACTGTTTTCTCTTTCCTTAGCTTTCCTCCTTTGGAAAAGATCTAAATGCTTGGGAAAAGATCCCCAGGATGTCAGTGGAATAAGGGTAGTTTCTACCATGAAGCAGGATTTTTTTTCTTCCTTCTCAATTTTTTTTTCCTTCTCTCCTTTCTCCAGGTACAGAGAAAGAAATATGAGATTGCTATCTTTGCACTGGCTAGGCTAGGAACATGGAAATGGAGTAGGCCCAAGATCTGGGTCTTCAAGGGGTTAATAAACATTTCTTGATGCATCAAATCCTTTGTCTGTTTGAGCAACAGCAGGAGCTGCAGATGAGATGTCTCTACATTTTCGCATTCAAGAAACACCTTAGATCAAGGATGTCCAACTTTGGCAAGTTTAAGATTTGTGGACTTCAATTCCCAGAATCCCCATGGCTAGCTAGGGAATTCTGGGAGATGAAGTCCACAGGTCTTAAAGTTGCCAAGGCTGGATACCTCTGTCTGAGACTGATTTAAAACACGTAAGAAGGAAAAATGTGTCCCACTAACACCCCATTTCTATACGCATTCAATAAATAGTCCTTCTACAACCCACTCCAAATTTTACAGTGATTTTTGACGTAAATAAATGCATTTAATAAATAAACAAACTTTGCAAGAAAGAAAACAATTGTACCTGGTCAGGGCAGCAAAGAGACTCACAATGGTTGGCAAGCAGACCTTCAGAGGGTTTAACTGACACAGAACGATGCGTTCAAAGTTTAAGCTTTGTAAGTAGGCCAAACCTTGAGAACATAAGACCAGAGGAATTTACTACATCGAATCTGGGCTTTCTATGAAGTGCCACATTTTACAAAATTTGATTCTAACAGAAATACATTTAAGTTGTTCTGATGTTGCAGAGGCTTCTAAAAGACACCATTCTCTGGGAAACATGGCGTAGCAGATTCTTAGTGGATCAATGCATATAGATAGTCCTCAATTTACAACCATTTGTTTAGTGGACTTTTCCGAAGCTACAAAAGCACTGGAAAAAGTTTGAAACAGCACTGGAAAAAGTAGGCCGTGTTGTGGTTCGCCGGCAGCCTGTGCAGACGGCAGCTGAATTGGACAGTGGGGAAGAACGGGGACCAGTCTGGGGAGGACTCGGACGAGGGTCCTGCATCAGATGCAGGGATGGGGCCAGGACCATCTGGGAGTGGGGTGCTGACTCCAGAGCCTCCAGAATCTGGCAGCAGTGAGGCTGAGGAACAAGGGAAGCCTGTTCCCAGTGTGCGTATGCGCAGAGCTGCTAGAAGGCGAAAGCAGCTGAGACAAAAGGGGCGACTCAGGAGTAAGGCTGGGAGGCGATTGCCCCTCCTATAAGACATAAAGGAAGTGCAAAGGTAGAGAAACCTTTGCGGGAAGCAAAGTTGTTTGTTCTGTTCGGATTAATCCTTGAAGCTCTGTGTGGACTTTGTACTTTGGTTGTTTTTTTACAGTTAATTTGGTACTCTAGTTGTTGGCAGCAATTCAAAGGAGAGAAAGGTGGGTGCTTATCTTGAGGGACTATTTGGGACTCATTACCAGCTGGGAGTGAACATAATTCCCAGCATTGAAATAAAACAAGAGTTGTTTGGACTAAGTGTGTGCTTTAATTATGGTCTCAGGAAGCCTTGGTCAGAACAGGCTATTTGTGGGAAGGTAATGATTCTAGGCTAATTCCTCTCTTGACTCCACCCCAGGCTCTGCCCGTCCTTCTCCTACATCTAGGTCAAAAACAGACATGTTCTACCCATCTCTTCTCCTTGTCTGGTGACCTTTCTGCTCACCTTTCTTGAGATTTCCATCCAGGATCTGCTTGTGGCGAAAGATGACGATGTAGAACACAGCCTGGCAGGCTGCATAGAACGGACCGTGGAGCGCAACGTCACAAAATGCTCGGGACCCCGTGCCCTGGTTGTCGATGTAGGTGTGCAGCCAGCTAACCAGGAGATCTAAGCAGGCTTTCACTGTCCTGAAATGATTTTAAAAAATAAAACCAGGCTAAGTCACCAGAAGTGGGCTGACATCTTTGGGATGTAGCCCCTATTTGGCAGGTTAATCCATCCCAAGGATCACTCTTGTGAGCTACTTACACAATGGGAATAAACTTGGCCCGTGCCAAAAAGCTGCCAATGAAGTTCCCGGTGGTTTGCCGGATGACAGGAGGAACATTTGGATTCTGTAGTTTTTTCCAGAGATGCTCCAGAAAAGCCTCTGCAATTATCTGGAGGACATACACAGCTATTAAGGCTGGGGCAGTGGCCACAGGTATCAGTCAGTCAGTTAAGGGGAATGATTAACTATAAATAATTGGAAATCAAAAATCAAAGGTTTATTTTATTTATTTGTTAAGTTTATTTGCCCCCTGTCTCGCTGTGGGACTACTCTAGGTGACTTACCACAATAAAAAAGAAGAAAAATGAAAAGGCGTTCAAACAGAAAGTAAATTAATGGAACAATAAAGCAAACAACGACAAAGGAACAGAGCGAGAATTAAATACATCAATAGTTACCAATGTGCTTCTTGTCCAATTAAACCAAAAGCAAATAACTATTTTCTGTCAGAGATTTTGGGTGAGGTCAATAGCAGGATGTAACTTGGTAAGTTTTAGCCAGTTTCACATAAAGGCTAGGAAGATCTAGTTAAAGGGAAAGGGGTAAAAGAAAGAAGAGAATAAAAGTTTATTTGGTTACTTACCAATCTGAAACTACAGAGGTAGAACATGATGAACTGCACATGACATGATCCGTGGGTGGTTAAAATCAGCTTATCAAATATAGCCACAAGGTCTCGGTATAAGTCTTTGGTGTTGCCAACGTCAATTTTCCCTAGGAATAAAAACATATTTATGTTCCCTGGAATTATATGCTAAGAAAAATGAGGAACTTTTTAAAAAGGCTGTTCGTTTGTCCAACTTTCAGATGCTGAATATTCTACAATTAATATAACTAACTATAAGGCACATCCTCTGAAAACCACGAAGGGGTGAAGATTGTCCTTAATTAGAAGAACTTGAATTGGCTTAAGAGAAACAGAAACTGTGGAGCTAAAAGATGACGCGATTTCCACTTACATGCCCAAATTATGAATTATGGCAATACGTTACAACATCATCCAGGAATTCCTTTCAAGTGGTCGCCTACATTAAGCCCAAATGCTCAGCTCAGCACTGCCAAATAATGCTTGGGAAACCGCCCCAGGTTTATTACCGTTAACGTAGCATACATCTTTAATGTAGGAAAACATCACAATCATCAAGATGTCTAGGCGTTCTGCAATGGGGTGAGCCATGATGTCACTCTTCTCTGGATTCTCCACATCTTCATCCTATTGAAACCAAAACCCGGCTAAATTCAGGTAGTCCTCAAACTTACAACAGTTCATTGACTTTCTGACAGTGAGAACAATCAACCAATGGAACAGAGGTTGCCTTCAGAAGTTGTGGGAGCTTTATCACTGGAAGCTTTCAAGAAGAGACTGGACTGCCATCTGTCAGAAATGCTTGGGTGGGGGGTTGGACTAGATGACCTACTAGGTACCTTCTAACTTCTCTTTTCTATTCTATTTCTTCATTCCATTATTCTATTCTATTCTATTCTATTCTATTCTATCTCTATTCTATTCTATTCTATTCTATTCTAATCTTTCCTTATTCTATTCTATTCTATTCTATTCTATTCTATTCTATTCTATTGTAACCGTTCAAAGTCGCAACAGCCCTGAAAAAAAATGACTTATGACTGCTTTTCACACTTGCAACCATTACAACATCCCATGCTCATGTAATCAAAATTCAGATGTTTGGCAACTGACTCATATTTATGACGATTGCAGTGTCACGGGGTCAGGTCACAAAAGGGGACCTCCTGACAAGCAAAGTCAATGGGGAAGCCAGATTCAGACAACAATTGTGTTACTACCTCAATAACTGCAGTGATTCGCTTAGCAATGATGGCAAAAAAAATAGTGAAATGGGGCAAAACTCACTTAACAAATGTTTCACTTAGTGATATATATTTTGTTTGTGACTTGAGGATTACCAGTAATTTGCAATTCACAGAAAAGATGGGTTAAGTGAAAATGTTCTTGCTCATTTTAAGTCAGCTGCACGTTAGAGTAAGGCCTGCTTTCTGAGTAATGGACCGTGAATAACCCTTTGCCCAAGCTAAGTTATAAACCAGAGGGCGCCAACCTCAGGGACCACCAAACTCATAATTTTAAATCCCGCGGACCAGAGACCCTGGGAAAATCCCCAGAAAAGTCTGCAGGAAAATCCCCCACCCCATTTTCCTACCGATCAATCGTTCTTTATTTGGGATTGCAGGATACCGTCTCCAGCTCCATTCTCAGGGAGAGAGAGAGAGAGAGAGAGAGACTTTTGGCTTCATGCAAGGAAAACAGCAGAAGAAGCGGAAGTCTTTCTTTCTCTGCCCCAAACTCCACCAGAAATGAGTTTTTGTGAAACTTGTCGCACCGGCGCAGCCTCTTGGAGCAGGATGCCTTACAGGGTCCCAAAGACTCATTTCTGGCAGAGTTTGGGGGAGAGAAAGAAAGACTTTTACTGCTTTCCTTGCGTGCAGCCAAAACCATAAGAAGAAGTGGAAGGAAGCAGCCCGATGGCCAGGCCAGGCAAGTGGGGCAAGTTCCCCCCTCCGCCCTTTCTCCCCTCCCCTCACTACCTCGTGTTGTTTGCAATGCAAGCGACGCAAGCCTTGTGTTCCCACAGGCCATGTGGGCGACGCCTGGATTAGTTTGTTTACTTTATTGTTATTGCACCTCGTACAACGAAATCAAACGCCATCTTCAGTGCACATCATGAGCATGAAAATAAACACAAAAACACTTCCTTCACACTCCACATTAATTGCTTGGGGGTGTGTGTGTGTGTGCTTTGGGAGTGATATTTTTCTGAGGACCACCAAAATTTTCTTGTGGACCACCAGTGGTCTGCTCACTGGTTGTCGACCACTGCTATAAACTATGGTTTCCAAGTCACTTGAGTTTCATTGAGGTTTATGTGGTTTGGGTTGAAAACACCGTACAAATCCAACTCTTGGGCTGCAATTAGGAGCTCTTGATAAAGATGGGCAACTACAAATCAGACCCAGCCTACATGTAGCATCTGAGCTCACTGCCAAATGTGTCCTTTTTATGTTAACACACAAAGCAGGTTACAATAAAACTCATCTAGTTACGATTTGAGTAAGAGAACTTTGAAGCAGCAATGGGAATCAACTCCAAGATTAAAAACTGGTTACATTTCCTGCTAAGAAACTATTCCTTAAAAGGGTTAAAAAAGCTATTTGGCCTGTAAGATTTAAGATAATGAGTGTATGTGTGTGCGCACACATGTATTAATACCGTTTAATGAGCAAACTTACCATGTTGAAGAGTCCCTTCTCGCTGTTTCCTTCTTCGTCTTCTTCGGCAGCTTCAATATCTTTTCTTGGGGCACTTACCTGTTAAATTAAAATGGGATGAGCTTGAGTGTTTCTGAAGTTATAGTCAAGGTACAGAACTGTATAACAAGTGAGGGGTCTTTGGTGCTCTCTGGGCTTGGCTGTTTTCTTGCAGACGTTTCATTACCCAAACTAGGTAACATCACCAGTGCTAGGAGGAGAGTGTTCAAGGAACCAAGAGCAAACCACACTCCTTCTAGCACTGATGATGTTACCTAGCTGGGTAATGAAATGTCTGCAAGAAAACAACCAAGCTCAGAGAGCACCAAGGGCCTCTCATTTCAACCCTGAGCTGCAAATGTTCTCCTTTATCAATGTATAACAAGTATATTCTTTATCTCACTGCCCAATAATTCAGTAAATACAAACAGAGCAGCATCGTTTACTGAAGAATATGAAGTTTGTAAAAATTAAGCCAGTTTTCGCAAGGGGAATTATGGAGACCCTTTATAAACAACCACCATTTACAGCATTCTGTACTTACATCAATTTTTAGCAGCTTCTCAACAACCAGCTCCAAAATGTCATGCCTCAACGCTGGGATATATACGCTTATTCGTAGCAAATTATGGAGATAACATTGCTGAAATGGAAGAATTCCCCATGAAAACGCTATCAAGGAATTTTAAAAATCACATCTAGAAAACTAAGCGAAACTAATTTTGGGACCTTCAAGTTTTACATCCTATTTTAGCATCATCATGTATTTAAATAAAGAATTCTTTAAAATCCAGTTTTTATCATACTGCTTGGACACAATATATCCACCAGAGGTATTTTATCTGAGAAAGCAACTGGGGTTCATACATCAGTGGATTTGTTTATTGTCTATTAAATTGCAATTTGTTAATTTCACATATGCTAAGCCACAAGCCATGCTGTGCAAACCACAATCACTTCTACAGAATGGGAAAATAAAACCAAACCAAACACACTGGGCTTAGCAAAGATAAACAAAACTAATAATTAAATATCCAAAGGAGAAGAAGACCTCCTTCACAGTAATAATCATGATGTATCTGAGTTTCTGAGCCATCAAGATCACATTTTCCACTAACAGATTTTTTTTAAAGCGGCTTTTAATTAAATGAGCAGCAGATACCAGAAGCACTAAAGAATCTTCATTTCCAGAAAATCGGGTACTTACTAATGTTCTTTCTGATTTATTAACAAAGGGAAATTTTTCAGCCAGCACTGGCATGAGAAATTGTGGCGTCCTACAACACAGAAAATACAAGCCACAGATAAGCAAACCCAACCTTTATTTATTTTGTTGTGTGGACTACAGACAAGGTTTAAGGAGGAGCCTAGAAGAGCAAACTCAGATCCAGCAATCTTGGAAAAGCGCTCCCAGAACTGATCACACCACCATCAATTCATACTCTACAAATGGCTTGAAATAGATAATACTGTTCCCGTCTGTCCTGTGCATGTTTGATCATTCTGAATGTGTTTACAGGTTTTCCCTTCTCTATGGAATATCATTTTCTGAGGTATGGTTTACTTTTCCAAAAAAAACCATGGAAACATGTCAGTGGGCCTAGGGATCATGTATGGAGGTGAAGCCAACCATGTGGTTGGTCTGATTGTGTTGCTGCTACCATGGGATGGGGTTTAATGTTGTGAATGTTTAATGTCATAAGCCGCCCAGAGTCCCCTGTGTGAGAATTGGGTAACCGTATACATTTAATGTCAACTCACAAAATATTTCTATGGTCTTTTTAGAGTTGCCAACAGAAAGGGAGGGGGGAACAGTTAGCAGCTTGCATTCCATAAATAGTTTTCAAAGATAGTTTCCAGGCGACCGAAGTTTCTGCCGCGCAAAATTCTAACTGGAGAGCATGATTGATGACTCTTGGCTATGGATGTGTCCCATTGGAGAATATGAATTATGATACACCCAGGGGGTGGGGGGAAAACCAGGGTCAAGGGTGACAATGTATGATGTGTCTCAGAGTCGGCAGGCAGCGCCGGCATGTTTACTCCTAATAAATCTTCTTGTAAGTTTTCGAAGTTCTGCTAGAGACTCATGATTTAAATGGGGGTAACTGTTGGAGCCCTGACATTTGCTTAACATTAAATGAATAAAACATTTGCTTTGAAGATGCAGCATGGAGTGGCAATATTCGGATGGCTAGGACTTAATGTTGCAGAGGGTGAGGTCACATCACCTATATGTAGAGGGCTGGGTTTGTGGTGAAAAGTTAAGGGTTTGCGTTCTAATAGTAATATGTTTATAGGGAGGGATAGTCATGTGTTTCCCACCTTAGCACATGGAGGGGCAATGTTGATACTTTCTGGAATCTTGGCTGGATGGGGCTATGTCATGTCAAGTGTGAAAGACATGTGAAGAAGCTTCAATTAAACTGGTTGTTAAAAGTTAATGTATAGGAATCCTCTCAATTAACAGTTGAGACCTTGTTAGAATTAGATTAGGGCAAAACAGCACTCAGGTAGGGTTGGGTTTAGTTCTCTTGTGACTATGTAGGGATTCGAGGCTGACCCCCCTTTTCATTCTACCCTCAGGTTCTGCCACTTCTACCTAGGGGCAACCAAAAAGCAGCTTATGTTACACCTTGTCTTCCCCGGCCCACAAAATCAAACATATTTAACTTACAGGGGGACGTATTTCACAATTGTCTGCAATGCTCTGTGGCAGGTGGTGAAGCTCTCGACAACATCTGCAGAGATTGAAAAACAACAGGTCTGGTGTCAACTCATAAAACATTTTCTATACACGTTTTATAGTTGTCAACAGAAAGAAGGGCGGGGGGAGTTTCAAAGAGCAGGCAGCAGTGTGGAATCGAAAGTACGTCCCATTCATATTTTCTTCAGAGACTGATTAGATGACTGAAGCTTCTGCCGCACAAAAATCTAATTGGAGAGCAGGATTGATGACTCTTGGCTATGGACGTATATGAATTATGATATACTCGGGGCGGGGGGGAAGCAGGGTCAAGGGTGACAGTGAATTACATGTCTCAGAGTCGGCTACGCCCAGGTCATGCCAACATGTTGACTTCCAATAAATCCTTTGAAATCCTGGGAGTTTGGCTCGAGACTTATGATTTAATTGGGGTAACTGCTGGAATTCTGACATCTGGTTAATCCAGAAAGTTCGTGGATACAACTAGACTTCTACTTTAGACGTGGCAAGACCTTCTTCCAATTTCTGAGGGCGGTTTTTGTTGCTACTGCATTATTTATCCCCCATTATATATGAGAAACCCTTTTTTCAGTCGGACGTGCTTCCGTCAGGCACCAGGTTCAGAAAAGGCTGCGCTTGAAAAATGCCGGCCCTTGGTTTGGAGCGTTGCCAAAGAGATCTACACGATCACGGAGGAGCAATCGCTCAACTGGTCATAATGTCTAAGCAGACTCTAGGTTCTGAACACTGAAGGACCAGGCGCATTCAAGATTTATGGGCAATGGGTATAGAATTTCCATCGCTAAGTAAGGCAGTTGTTAAGTGAGTTTTGCCTGATTTTAAAACCTCTTTTTTGCCATGGCAATGAACCGCAGTCATTAAGTGAATCGTCTTCCCCTACTTACTTGGCTTGTCGGAAGCTGTCTGGGAAGGTTGCAAAGGATGATAGCAACAGCGCTTAGACTTATACATCATTTCACAGCGGTTTTTCAGAGTCAGCCTATTTTCCCCCCAACAATCTGGGTCCTCATTTTACCGATCTTAGAAGGATGGAAAGACGAGTCAACCTTGAGCCGGTCAGGATCGAACTGCTGGCAGTTGGCAGAATTAGCCTGCAATTCAGCATTCTAACCACCGCGTCACCACATGATCGCATGACCACGGGAACATTGCAATTATCGTAAATACATGCAGGTTGCCAAGTGCCTGAAATCTGATCATGCGATCATGGGTATGCTATGATGAGTGTGAGGACTGGCTGTAAGTTGAAGTTAACCTGTGGACTCCAGCTTTTACCAGGACCGCTCTGAATCAAGTAACACTCCCTTGGGTGCAGAAACCCAGCTAGAAAAATAAAAATAATACTCCAAATGGGCAGAGTACCTAAGGATAAAAGAAGTCAGTCAAGAAATACAAAAAAGGAAGTACTCACTTTCATCATCGTCTGAATCGGAGATGTCCACGTCGTTCTCCCGGATGGTTATTCGGGCTGGGTAAAAACAAGAGTGGCTTGTAATCAGTCATCTAGTTGATCCACAAAAGAGCCTTGCAGAACATTTTATAATCGATCAAAAACACAGTTTTCCTTAACAGGTTTACAACTGCTCCCTTGGGGGGCTGTGAAGCCAAGTTTCCTTGCTTTGAATTCCTATTATAAATTCTAAAATAAACAAATGAGAAACCACAACTTCTATTTTTAATCGTGGGAAAAAAGGCAATCTTACCTACTAATCAAAAATGAATTAGCATGTTTTTTGGCAAGACAAATTATTATTACTACTATTATTATTGGCTAGCACTGATGATGTCAAAGAGCAGCAAGGACTCCTCAAGATAGATTTTATTATTTTTTTTTTGTAACACTGAAGAATTATTTTTCCCTCCTCCAAAGTAGATTCCTTCTATTTGAGGTGAGGTATACAAGAGAGTCTTTCTGTTTCCTGTTACTTGTTTTTTTAAGTTGGGTATTTGTGTTCTTAGGGGAGGATGGTTAATTTTTTTGGGGGGGGGGAGGGGGAGCTATTAAATATTTTATATTCTATTTCTTTCAGTAAAAGTGGGGAAAAAAATACTTACGTGGTACAAAGTGCGAGACGATCATTGCCAGGCATGGCCTAAGATAGATTGTCTGAGCAGACACTAAATTACTCAGGAAAGCTAGATATTCTTCCACCACAGACTGGCTTCTTCTCAACCATGGCACTTTCTACATTTTTAGAGACAACAGGATCAGAAATTGGGAGCATCTGTTGTGCCTCCCCCCCCTCCCCAGTCCAAAGCAAAAAGCACACCCAATGCAATCGGATAATTCTTACCAACAAGATGGTAATTAGTTGTTCAAACTCCTTGGTCAAAAATGTAATAGAAGACCGGAATTCAGAGAGCCAGTTAATAATCTGGTCATCCTAAAAATAGAAGCCATTGTATCTTAATTACTGAATCACACTGGCTGTCAAAAAGTTTTAGCTTGGGGTGGGGGAAGAGATTAGTTTGTTTTTAAGATAAAGACCATCAGACCAAGAGCCTGCCATATTGCTTGTCACAAGTGTGACAGCTAGATTAGCCTCTCAATTTCAAAACAGCAGAAGAATTAAAGTTTTGTGGGGTCCCTGGTGCTATCTGAGCTTGGTTGTTTTCTTGAAGATGTTTCATTACCCAACTAGGTAATATCATCCGTGCTAGAAGGGAGTGAGGTTTGCTCTTTGTCTTCCTTCTAGCACTGAAGTTATCTAGTTGGATAATAAAATGTCTGCAAGGAAACAAGCTCAGAGAGCATCAAGGACCTTCACAGTTCACAACCCTGAGTTACAAAAATTTTCTTCTATTTGGAGTTTTGTCCTACACTTTCCCAGGTAAAACTATTCACCAGCTGCCTGCACAGAATGAGAGAAATTAAGTACCTGTGTAATCTAGTGGGATGTTCAAAGAGACCCAATAAATTAGACCCACCTCTCATATGCATATGAAACCCTTTATTATACTGTCACTGTCATTCTTTTGTCATAGAGAGGGAAAGGAGATGTAGACCCTCCCAGCTGAAATGCTTGGCAAGCTCGCATGGCTATTTGCAAATGGCAAAGTCCACTGGGTAATGTAGTTTTCCCAATATAGCTGACAGATGACAGAACTAGGTAAACTTGTGATTGTTAAACCTGGTAAATAGTGGTGGAATTTAGAAAAATGTGTATATAATATTTGGTTTAAAAAATGAATTTATAAATCTGATTGGATTCATCTTCCAGGTTGTGTTTTGGTAACATAATGGCTCATCAGCAAGTATAAACTATAACCCATAAAGTATACGACAAAGAGATTCAAATTATGTATTTCATCCTTTCTTAAATCTAAGGAGGCATTTCAGAGAATTTGAATATCTATAGAAACCTTACTTTTATGTCTGGATCCAACAGCTGATGCTTCAGCAAATCAAACTCAGTGGTCTTGCCCTGAAAGAGAAAACTTTGAGCTCTGCATAAAGAACTCCACAAGGAGTGGTATGGTGGCCTAAAGGTGGAGCTCTTGCCTCACCATCAGGAGGCTGTGAGTTCGATCCTAGGTAGAGGCAGATATTTCTCTCTCTCTGGGCACACTGAGAATATATATCTGCTGCATATAATTCCATACTGGCAACAGGGAGTGCATCCGGCCAGTAAACACTCCAACTCCATTCAGTTGCCCAGAGTCCACCCCACAAGGGATTATGGGGGTCGTCAAAAGTAGATGATTATGATAAAGAACTCCACAAATCCTTTCCCCCAGATATAGTAGAAATAATTCATTAGTGGAGGAAAAACAGTTCCTTGAGGATGAATTATCAGTATTAAAAACAGGAAAAAAAATGTCACGAGCGCATCCCATGCATTGGATGTATTTTTTTTTCCTTGCAAACACCACCTACAGCCTTACCTGTTGATATTTCAGAAGGATCTCTGACAAAGTACCACCGAATCTGACCGTCTTCCTCGGTGGCGATCTCAGGAATTCATCCTCAGCCAACATGTCAGAAAATCCTAAAAAAATAAAATAAAATTGCAATGTAAGGTCGGCATCTGACCACGAAAGTTGAAAAAACGTTGGATTGTGATGAACCTGCTATGAGAACCAACCAGTGTTATTTATGATGGAAGTTGTAGCAGAAGCAAGGCCTCGAGTTCTGGCAGGCCCATCTGCCCCTCCGGTCTCCCTGCAGCAGCCCAAATACAACTGTGGTGGTGGGGATGATGGGAATTGTAGTAGAACCAGGGCCTCGAGTTCTGGCAGGACAATCTGCCCTCCTGGTGCCCTGCAGCCCAAATGCAATGGCGGTGCTGGGGATGATGGGAGTTGTAGTAGAACCAGGGCTTCACCGCCCTGCCCAAATGTAATGGGCGGTAGTGGGGATGATGGGAGTTGTAGTAGAACCAGGGCTTCACCGCCCTGCCCAAATGCAACATGTGATGGTGGGGATGATGGGAGTTGTAGTAGAACCAGGGCTTCACCGCCCTGCCCAAATGCAACAGGCAGTGGTGGGGATGATGGGAGTTTTAGTAGAACCAGGGCTTTACCACCCTGCCCAAATGTAATGGGCGGTAGTGGGGATGATGGGAGTTGTAGTAGAACCAGGGCTTCACCGCCCTGCCCAAATGCAACAGGTGATGGTGGGGATGATGGGAGTTGTAGTAGAACCAGGGCTTTATCACCCTGCCTAACTGCAATGGCGGTGCTGGGGATGATGGGAGTTGTAGTAGAACCAGGGCTTCACCGCCCTGCCTAAATGAAACAGGTGATGGTGGGGATGATGGGAGTTGTAGTAGAACCAGGGCTTTATCACCCTGCCTAACTGCAACGGGGGTGCTGGGGATGATGGGAGTTGTAGTAGAACCAGGGCTTCACTGCCCTGCCCAAATGTAATGGGCGGGAGTGGGGATGATGGGAGTTGTAGTAGAACCAGGGCCTCGAGTTCTGGCAGGGCAAGCCACACCCTTCCAGCTTCGGCCCCTGAAGGGCCAACAAAACCCCATCACACAGAGCCAGGCACGACTCCTCGGTCTGGCCTACCGCACAGGGCTGTTGTGAAATAGCAGACGACGCAGAAGGAGGGGAAAGCGAAAGACCCCCACCCCCACCCCGAGTCCTCACCCCGTCCTTGCGGCCCGCACTTCCTCTCCCCGCTCGGCGGCCTCCGCCGGCTCAGCCGCGCTCCGTCCTCGCCTCGCGAAACCTCCGCCAGCAGCAGCGACGCCGCCTCTTCCCCCTCATGCTCCCGGAGAGTAGAGAACCTCCTGCGCGCGCAGCCGCTTCCGCCCGACACCGGAAGCGAAAGGCCGCTTCCGCCCGGCTCCTGAAGTTCTTCAAGCTCGCCATCGAACGCCGCGTTGGCTGGCATCTCCCGAGGCGCCTGCGCAAGAAAAGAGGCGGCTGGGACCGGCTAAACAGGGTCTTTATTCTATCCAAGGGTCTCCAAACTTGGCAGCTTTAAGACTTGTGGACTTCAACTCCCAGGATTCCTCTTCCAGTCATGTTAGCTCAGGATTTCTGGGAGTTGAAGTCCACAAGTCTTAAAGTTGTCAAGTTTAAAGACCCTATAGGAATAAAAGAGAATATGAGAATCTCCATATAGGCGTTCTCTATGGGAAAATGTCAATAAAATTAAAAAGAATTATATGACATTCTTAATGTTTCCGCTTTCCAAAAAAAAGGGGAATTTTTTTTAAAGAAATAAATGCAATAGATTGCAAACAGTCCAAAGCCTCAAATTTTCCACCGTGTTGCATTTCTTTTGTTTTAAACTTCTGGTTTACTTTTAGATCACTTTCCACCCCACAAAAACCCCATGAAGGATAGGTATATTTTTACAAATCAGTGTGCAATGTATGGCGAATAGTCAAAAGTTTTCCCACTGCAAAATTAAGAAAACAGAGGATTGGAAGGACACTGGACGCGTGGATTTCCCACAAAAAATTAAAATCCTCAGGGGCTGGATGGCTTATAGTTGCTGGGTTTTAAGTTTCCCTTTAAACATCCAAAGTACAAGCCAAACATGGATCTCAGGTCAATGGATTCCAAGGAGGATCTACCCTTCAACCCCGCTTCAATTTGGATCCAGTATCTCAGGGTGACACAACTGTCAGTAAAACTTTTTTTTTAAAAAAACATGTTGTTGGGCACTGAAGGGAGTTTTTAACAGATTAACAGAGTTGGAAGGGACACTGTAGATCAACTAGTCCAAGCCCCAGGCCGAGCACCATTTCTGACAGATGGCAGTCCAATCTCTTCTTGAAGGTCTCAAGTGATGAAGCTCCCACAACTTCTGAAGGAAACTTCTGTTCCATTGGTTGATTGTTCTCACTGTCAGAAAATCTCTCCTTATTTTCATGTTGAATCTCTCCTTGATCAGTTTCCATCCATTATTCCTTGTCTGGCCTTCGGGTGTTTTGGAAAATAGCTTGACCCCTTTCTCCTCTCTGTGGCAGCCCCTCAAATATTGGAACACTGCTATCATGTCTCCCCTGGTCCTTCTCTTCACTAGACTAGCCAGGCCCAGTTCCTGTGATAGTTCCTGTGAAGTCATAATACATGTGACACCACACTTCTTGCTATCAGAATACGGACTAACAGAATTGGAAGGGACCTTGGAGGTCATCTACTCCAACCCCCTGCCCAAGCAGGAGACCCTAAACCATTTCCAACAGATGGAAGTCCAGTCTCTTCTTGAGAGTCTCAAGTGATGGCACTCCCACAACTTCCGAAGGCAAGCTGTTCCATTGAATATAGAATTGAGTTGGAAGGGACCTTCTAGGTCATCTAGTCCAACCCCACCACCCAAGCAGGAGACCCTAAACCATTTCCGACAAATGGCAGCCCACTCTCTTCTTGAAAGCTTCCAGGGATGAAGCTCCCACAACTTCCAAGGGCAACTTCTGTTCCATCGGTTGATTGTTCTCCCTGTCAGAAAATTTCTCCTTATTTCCAGATTGAATCTCTCTCCTTGTTCAGTTTGTATCCATTGTTCCTTGTCTGGCCTTCAGGTGCCTTGGGAAATAGTTTGACCCCCTCCTCCTCTCTGTGGCAGCCCCTCAAATATTGGAAGGCTGCTATCCTGTCTCCCCTGTTCCTTCTCTTCCCTAGACTAGCCATACCAAGTACAAGACTAAGTCGAAAGTATGAAATAATATTAAAAATAACAACAATCATATTGTCATGCCCTGGTGGAGACTGACTCTGAGGGAGAGGAGGAACAGCTGACAGGGAGTGGTAATGTGGCTCCGGAGGTTGTGGAGGAGGCTGAGGAAGGGCAGAGGCTGGCTGAGCAGTTAGAGGAGGATCCAGGCTCATCCCCTCTCCATCCTAGGGCACGCAGGGAGGAGAGGATCAGGGAAAAGCGAGGTCTACTCAGGAGGAGAGGGCCTTGATCCTCTTCATGGGCTGCAGGTGTGAGAACTGAATAAGAGTTTGGACCTGCATACTGGCGATTTGATAAATACTTCTCCTGTTCCGTTGTGAAAATTTCGTCATTGTAGTTTGTTTGGTTTGTTATTTCACCTCTATCTGCTCATTAAGTTCGGACTGTATTGCTTTCTTTTGAAGACTATTTTTGAGTACGTTTTATCTCCAACTGAATATTATTGAACAGTGGGGCCAAGTTGGAGGCATTAAAGGACGTTTATTTACATTTTGGATTTTGTTACGTTTGTGTTAACACTCTGTGTCATCACACATATACTACATGTAGATGCCACCCGACTCCCTGCGGTGATGTCAATAGTGCGAACCCAGACCATGGGGTTCAATGGGCAACGCACCCACACTGGGCGGACCGTGCATTGTGGGAATGCAACTCCTAGTAAGCACACCTCCTGCAGAAGGGCAGCACCTAGGTGTACATTGGGGTTTATTATAGTTTTTGACTGTAGCTTCAAGGTGATGAGTAATTTGGCAATTCTGGTGACTATGTTTACTTTAAAATTTTATTTTACGTTTGGAAGCCCTAATGCTGGTCCACCTGTTATACAGATATCAACCTTGTCCAGGCCCATAAATTAACTTCCACTTCCATAACTGAGCACAGTCCTTTTATGATGCTGTTTGACAGTCTCTGGGAGGCGTAAACAGTATTTCCAGGGTATTATAAAGTTTTCCAGAGCAGGTAATTGTGTTTATTATTCATCTGTTTGTGTCTGTTTGTGGCATAGAAAATTGAACAATGACCTTGAAGATTCTTCTTTTCCACGATCTTTGGAGTGAGAACTTCCATGTAAATTTGGAAAATTGAACAATGACTTTGAAGATTCTTGTTTTCCACGATCTTGGGAGTGAGAGCTTCCAGGCAAATCTAGGAAAGAAAACAAATTCCACAGGTTACTTCTACGGTACTACTCCTCTTGGAAAGTTGCCTCAATAAAGTAGTTATGAAATGAACAAAGTTGGAGAGGCTTTGACAAGGATCCAGAGATCAAACGCAGGAGTGATCTGATACAAACTGATCTCTCTTTGGCATAGATAAGATTTTATCATAAACCTTTATCATTTTTATAAATAACTCAAGGCAGCAAACATACCTCATATTCCATCCTCCTGCTATTTTCTCCGTAACAACAACCCAGTGAGGTGTGTTGGGCTGAGAGACAGGGAAAGTCACCTAGCTGGTTTCAGGGGAACTAGAATTCACCGTCTCCTGATGATTGGCCCAGAGTCACCCAGCTGGCATTCCTGGCTAAGGCGGGACTAGAACTCTCAGTCTCCTGATGATTGGCCCAAAGTCACCTAGCTGGCCTTCCTGACTAAGGCGGGACTAGAACTCCCAGTCTCTTGATGATTGATGCCCAAAGTCACCCAATCAGTCCTTAGTGGAAGTAGAACTCACAGTCTCCTGGCTTCCAGCCTGGAGTCTTATAGTAACCTACACCAGCACTATACAAATTTCATTGCACGTGTGATGTACAATGACAATAAAGACTATCTATCTATCTATCTATCTCTCTATCTATCTATTTTCCCACGTCATTATAGTTGTGCTTTTAAAGTTGTAGCAACGGTTCGACAGAATCTCATCTGCCATCATCAGGCTTCTATATTGTGTTCGTCTAGCAGATGAACACAATACAGAAGACGAACACAATACAGAAGCCTGATGATGGCAGATGAGATTCTGCCGAACCGTTGCTACAACTTTAAAAGCACAACTATAATGACGTGGGAAAATACCTGAACAAAGCTGAATACCATACATGTAAGTACCCATGAAAACTTAAAAACATGTGTGTGTGTATGTGTGTGTGTGTGTGTGTATATATATATATATATATATATATATATATATATATATATATATATATATATATATATATATATATATATATATAGTTTTTTAATATATATTTATATATATGTTTTATATATATATATATGTTTTATATGTATGGTATTCAGCTTTGTTCAGGTATTTTCTCGCGTCATGTAGTTGTGCTTTTAAAGTTGTAGCAGGTTGGCAGAATCTCATCTGCCATCATCAGGCTTCTGTATTGTGTTCTCTCTGTATTGTGTTCATCTGCTAGACGAACACAATATAGAAGCCTGATGATGGCAGATGAGATTCTGCCAAACGTTGCTACAACTTTAAAAGCACAACTACAATGACGTGGGAAAATACCCGAACAAAGCTGAATGCCATATATATATATATATATTTGTATATACACGGGCTCTTCTTCTGCCTCGTTTTTCCACCCGCCCTTCCACTTGATGGGCAACCAGGCCTTGAGCCGCTCCAAGCAGCCGGGCGAGGCGGGCATTGTGACGTACCCTGCGAGGCTGCGGGGCCGGCTCTGGAAAAGGAGAAGGCGGGCAGGGCAAAGGCCAGCCTGGCGCTCCGGAGCTCCGCGTCCGAGTCCTGGGTCTGGGACGGCCGCTGCTGCTGCTGCGGCTTCTTCTTCTCCGCCCGGCTGCCGTTGATGCTGCCGGCGCTGGCGCTGGTGGTGGAGGCGGCGAAGTGGGCGCGGGGGCGTCCGACCTGCGACTGGGCGGAGGCGGAGGCGGAGGGCAGCGAGAAGTGGGTGCTGAAGGCGCGGGCGAGGAGAGCCAACCGCCGGGCGCGCCAGCTCTCCAGGCTCCAGGCGTCGGCGCTCCGCCAGCCCAGCCCCACGTCGTCGCGCAGCTCCTCCAGCGGCACCTCCAGGTTGCCCACGTGCCAGAAGACCCACCAGGGCAGGCTGAAGAAGGCGGCCACGCCGCCCAGGTAGATCAGCAGGTCCGAGACGTCCGTCTCCAGCAAGCCGCCCACCAGCAGCCCGGCCAAGCCCACCGCGTCGAAGAGGAGCGCCAGCCCCAGCGCGCCCCGGCAGCGGCTCCGCTTCCGTCGGGGAGCCTCCGCCGCCATCCACCCGCGGGGACCGGGAGAGCGGCGGGCGGGCGGGAGAGAACCCCGCCTGCTGCGCGCCCCGTGGGCGGAGGGCCTCGCGTCACCGGAGAAGCCGCCCCCTCCCTCGGCGCCAGCCGCACCTGGAAGCCCCCAGCCCCACCCCGCCAGGTACATCCTGGGATAGGTAGGAGGTTCCCGCTCGTGCTGGGAGCACAAGCCAAGGGGAGGGGGTGGGGGCATGATGATCCCCTCTTCTATCCTAATTGGTCACTAACTAGGATAGGGACTAAGCCAGGATAGCCTGCAGGCTAACCCAGACCTGGAGGGGGACATCCCCTCTTCTATCCTAATTGGTCACTAACTAGGATAGGGACTAAGCCAGGATAGCCTGCAGGCTAAGCCAGACCTGCAAGGGGGCCTCCCCTCTTCTATCCTGGATGGTCACTAACTAGGATAGGGACTAAGCCAGGATAGGGAATTAGCCTGCAGGCTAAGCCAGACCTGCAGGGGGCCTCCCTCTTCTAGTTGGTCACTAACTAGGGACTAAGCTAGGATATGGACTTAGCCTACAAGCTAACACAGACCTGCAGGGAGCCTCCCCTTTTCTATCCTGGATGGTCACTAACTAGGATAGTCACTAAGCCAGGATAGGGAATTAGCCTGTAGGCTAAGCCAGTTCTGCAGGGGGGCTCCTCTCTTCTATCCTGGATGGTCACTAACTAGGGTAAGAACTAAGCCAGGATAGGGAAGTCTGCAGGCTAACACAGACCTGCAGGGAGGACCTCCCTTCTTCTCTTCTAGTTGGTCACTAACTAGGATAGGAACTAGGCCTGCAGGCTAAGCCAGACCTAGAGGGGGACATCCCCTCTTCTATCCTGGATGGTCACTAACTAGGATGGGGAATAAGCCAGGATAGGCCTGCAGGCTAAACCAGACCTGCAGGGGGTGCCTCCCCTCTTCTATTTTAGTTGGTCGCTGAAATGAAGGATTAGAATTCTTTATTGGCCAAGCGTGACTGGACACACAAGGAATTTCTCTTTGGTGCAAATGTTCTCAGTGTACATAAAAGAAAAGATACATATCTCAAGAATCATCAGGTACAACACTTAGTAATAGTCATAGGGTACAATAAGCAATCAAATCATACCAGGAAACAGTATGTTTCCTGGTATGATTTGGTGGGATACACCTGGAGGTCCTAAGCTGAGGCAGAGAAGCACATCCACTTGTCCTCAAGTTGGATCCTCAAGATGGGACATGCCCACTCATGCCTGAAGCACCACCTGGGCTGAAGCGGGGCCTATGCCCTTCTCACCTGGTTGTTTACCGAGACAGAGAGAGGATATGCCTGGTCACATCTACAGCTCTTGGGGCAAGGGAGATCCGTGCTCCTCACACGAGGACCATCCTCCCCCTCAAGTTGGCCACTAAAATAACGGAACACTTCACACCTGGAGTACTCACCTGGGCTGAGGCAGGGCCACACCCCTCGCACTGCAGAGACATGCCCCTTTCTCGCCTAGTTGGCCACCATTAAAAAAAACCCCAAACCTTCAAGCCTGTGTCTTCATATGAGAAACGGTGCAGCATCGTAGATTTTTACATTTACCAAATTCTAAGAGTAACAGAAAGACAGCATGAAAATATGTCTTTGTTTGGGGGAGAGAAAGAAAGACTTCTGCTGCTTTCCTTGCATTAAGCCAAAAGTCTCTCCCTTTCTCTCTCTCTTTCCCCTTGAGAACGGAGCTGGAGATGTTATCCTGCAATCCCAAATAATGAATTCTAAAATTCTAAAAAAGAATAACAGAAAGACAGCATGAAAATATGTCTTTCGTTTACCCTGAAAGGCCAGTAGCTTGAGAAAGATAAAGACATTTTATATATGTTGGTCTGAGGGTCCAAATTTGTGAAGCTGCTCCTAATTCTGAAATGTCCCAAAGGTGTTTTTTTCCCAAGAGGCAGCTTTGAAGACGTTTCACTTCTCGTTCCAAGAAGCTGCTTCAGCTCTGACTGGATGGTGGAGAATGGAAGGATTTATACTCCTTGAAGACAGTTGGTCATTTGCACTACTTAGGTGACCCTGAGGAAACAGACAAACCTCCAAGTGGCCTCTTAAAAAATGCAAATAACCAACTGTCTTCAAGGAATATAAATCCTTCCATTCCCCACCATCCAGTCAGAGCTGAAGAAGCTTCTTGGATGAGAAGCAAAACTTCTTCAAAGAAAAACAACAGTTGCCTCTTGAAAAAGGCACCTTTGGGACAACAATGACCTGGAGGACTGAGAATCTCCATAGACACTAATTCTGAAATATTATTATATACAAAATTAGATTGTCACATTCATATCTAAGTCCAGATGGGAAAAAAAACACAGCTCTTTGGAAAATTCAGCTTCGGAGAACAGAGTAAAATAGGACGTTGTTTTATTCTTACAATGAAAAAACAAAATACAGGATGTTTTTACAAGTGAATCAGCGTTGAATAAACGTCTTCTCCGCCAACCTTCCTTTGATCTTGATATAAAAAGAGCCCATTTTCTTCCTCCTCTGCTCATAGGGACAGTGGAACTTTCATTTTTCTCAGCTCCCGTTTGGGAGTTTTAGGCTTCTTGTCTGATTTAGGAGTTTTTAGCCTTTTTGGGGCCACAGTTGGTTTTGCCAAGGGCTGCTGGGCATCTCTGTTCTGTGTCTTTTCCAGAAACTCTTGCTTGGGCACCTTGGGTTTTCGACCAGACCTCCGTTGGTTTGATTTCTCTAAGGCCGAAGCCTCTCCGGGTGTTTCTGGCTGCGAAACAGGAATCTCTGGCGACAGACCGGCCTTCCTTTTGCTACGGAGTTTTGGAGAGCTGGTCTCCAGCTGTGTTTTTGCACCCAACCTCAGCTTGGCCACCTATTTGGAAAGAAAAAAAAAGACACAAAGACACATTGAGAACAAAGCCGGCTGGGGAATTCTGGGAGTTGAAGTCCACAGTTGCTCAAGTCAAGAGGCATTGCTCTAAATCAGTGGTCGCCAACCAGAGGGCTGGAGACCACTGGTGGTCCGTGAGAAAATTTTGGTGATCCGCAGAGAAATGTCACCCCCCAAAGCAATTAATCCAGGCTGCACAGGAACACAAGGCTGCACCGCCCACATGGCTTGCAGGAACACAAGGCTTGTGTTACATTGTGAACATGAGGTAGTAAGGGGAGGGGGGAAAGGGCAGAGGAGGGGAACTTGCCCCATTTGCCCCAAGTGCCTCATGTGGCCACTGGGCTGCTTCTTTCCACTTCTTTCTTTTTCTGCTTTTGGCTGCACGCAAGGAAAGCAGCAAAAGTCTTTCTTTCTCTCCCCCAAATTCCGCCAGGAATGAGTCTTTGGGACCCTGCAAGGCCTCCTGCTCCAAGAGGCTGCGCCAGCAAAGACTCATTTCTGGTGGAGTTTGGGGGAGAGAAAGAAAGACTTCTGCTGCTTCTTCTGCTTTCCTTGCATTAAGCCAAAAGTCTCTCCCTTTTTCTCTCTCTTTCCCCTTGAGAACAGAGCTGGAGATGTTATCCTGCAATCCCAAATAAAGAACGATCGATTGGTAGGAAAATGGGGTGGGGGATTTTCCTGCAGACTTTTTTGGGGATTTTCCCAGGGTGTCTGGTCCGCGGGATTTAAAATTATGAGTTTGGTGGTCCCTGAGGTCCAAAAGGTTGGCGACCCCTGCTCTAAATTGAAATGCTTATACGCTTTTTTACCTGTGGAGGAAATCAGGTTTTTTTGGAATTTATATTTTGAAATAAATACCTGTTCTTTTTTCTCAGAGGGCTGAGTTTCAATAGGAACCAGTTGTGGGATCTCTTCCTCCTCTTCTTTTGATTTCTGGGCAGGGGGTTCCACCTCGTCTGTTTTAGGCACGTCGGCTTCGGGAGCTCCACTCGTGTCGCTTTTTGTGCCCGTCTGATCCGTGGTCTTCGGTTTAGCCTTACTTTTCTTTTTCTTTCTTTGCAGTGTCTTTAAAAAAAAAAAAAAAAAAGGAAAATTGGTGCCTTAACAATTGCTCATAGAGGTAAGGCACCATTTTTTCTTTTCTTTTTAAATGTATGTTTAAGTAATACAAATCTCACCTGTTGGTTTTCAACGCTTTTCTTTTTCTGAGCACCAACCTGACCCTGGAGAGCAGAGTGGAAGACAGGAAGTGCAATGGATTTGCTGGTTTTGACGTGAAGAACTTTCACGCTTTTCCAGATCTGGAGCAACATAAAGAGGAGGATGGGAGAAACATCTGTAGCGTCGTAAAGCGAGCAAATGAAAGAGAGAAGCCCAAGAAATAAACCCCGTCAAGTTGCTTTGGGGATTTTGAAATGGATTCCTGAGGAGGGAAGCCCTGCTAAGAGGAATGGGATTTCCCCCCCTTAATTCAGCGGTCCTTCAATAGTATGATTTGGAATAATGCTTCCCAGTTTTGGCAATTTGAAGATGTGTGGACTTCAACTCCCAGAATTCCCCAGCCAGCAGGAAAGAAACTTCTGGAGGTCCTTTTGGGAACATTTTCCAACCCTCCGGGCAACATTTCACCCCCAATTTGCCAGATTTGACATGTCTACCATACAGCCCCCCCAAGGAAGCAGGTACAGCTAGTCCTTGATTTATAACTGTAATGGGACCTCAAATTGAATGTGGCAGTCGGTCGTGATTTCGGTCCATCGCCGAAGAAGCCCAAACCGGAAGTCTCTTTGAATAGTTGCTAAGTGATAGGTCGTAAGTCAACAACTACGCCCTTTCCCGGACCAACGGTCCCTACTCACATTCACTCATCCCCTGGTCACTTCCCATCTTGACTATTGCAATGGGCTGTACATGGGGCTGCCCTTGAAGAGCATCCGGAAGCTCCAGTTGGTGCAAAATGCAGCAGTCCGCATGATTTTGTGCAGAACCCGGTGTGCACATGTATCACACCTCCTGAGGGAACGGCCTTGGTTCTGGGTGCAATTCAAGGTGCTGGTTGTCACCTTTAAAGCCCTTCATGGCTCAGGACTAGGTTATCTGAGGGAACATCTCTTGCCGGCCACATTTACCTGACCCATCAGAATGGAAAGACAGGAAGTGTTGCGGGTCCCATCCCCAAGGGAGAGATACACCTGGTGGGACCCAAAAGAAGGGCCTTCTCTGTGGTGGCTCCCTCTCTCTGGAACATCATCTCCCCAGAGATTAGAATGGCCCCCACTCTAGCTCTCTTCCAGAAGGCGCTGAAGACCTGGTTCTGCCAGCTGGGCCTGGGGAACCCAGAGCGGGATGGAGCCCATGAAATGGCTAGTGTGATTTGCTGTTGTTGGGACAGGGGGTGGGAGTTGGGGGGGGGTGATTTTATTTTATTTTTTATATTTTTTTCCAGATTTTGTTCTATTGTACTTTATTAATTTATTTGATTCTTTTTATTAGTTTTTATTGTTTTTTATTTTTATTTTTTGTCTTAAATATGGTTTTACATTCTGTAAGCCGCCTCGAGTCGCCATGGGCAAATAGGTGGCAATATAAATTCAATAAACAAACAAACAACCTGTATAGAGTCTGTCTGAAACTGACTAGTTCACTGTCAGGTGCAAAGGATCAGAACCGTACATTACATTGCAGCTCAGATGATTTATTGTCTAAGCCTATACACAAGAACCTGGTCAACTCAAGTTCATCACTAAATTGGGACCACCAGATAAGGGTCAACAGAATTCAAGAGGGGTTGGACTTAGACCATTTGTGGGAACGTAATGAATCTAGGCTGATGGTTCGTTTAACTCCCCCCTCCCTTCCCCAGCTCTGCCTGCTCTTCCCCTACATCACAAAACACTCTTACCTGTGGAGCTTTGTCAGCTATTGCTTTGGCAGCTGCTACAACATTTTCAGTGATCTCTGATGCATCCATGCTGGTGTGCCCAATACGAACCATGCTGGAAAGAAATCCAGAATATTATTTTTTTCTGTTTGGATTACAGCATTACAGATTCTATCTTGGGATAGAATCATAAAGAAAGGGGCTTGAGGTCTGTGTGCTACGGATGACCTACAAACTGCCCACCCTTCACAAAAAGCTTAACTTCACCCTCATCATAGCGGAGATTTCCCCATTTTTGTGCTCTTTTGGTAGGCCTCTTGGCCTGCTTGCCATTCCCCTTCAAACTGCTTAGAAGAGCTGGATTAGAGTAAAAAAGGAGTTTTTTGCAGATTTTACTCCGCTTTTTTGTTGCTGACTATACGGGCTGTTGGCTCATCTCTGTTTCAAGCCATTGAGCCAACACCATCTGAAAAAAATTCCATGGTCATGTGGCCAGCACGACATCACAGAGCGCCGTTACCTTCCCAACGAAGTGGCACCCAAAGAGCTGAGGTGGCACGGTGGTTAGAATGCAGTATTGCAGGCTAATTCTGCCGACGGCCAGCGGTACGAGTCTCACAGGCTCAAGGTTGACTCAACCTTCCCTCCTTCCGAGGTGGGTAAAATGAGGAGCCAGGTTGTTGGAGGGCAAGAGGCTGACTCTATAAACTGCTTAGAGAGGGCTAGAAAGCACCGTGAAGCAGTATATAAGTCTAAGGGCTATTTGCTAGCCATTTATCTACTTGCATTTCCATGCTTTTCGAACTGCTAGGTGGGCAGGAGGAGAGTAAGGAAGGGAGCTCACCCCGTCATGTGATCGGATTTCAAACCTGGTCCGCCCGTTTTCCAGCCCAGCGGTTAAGATAACCGCTGAGCCGCCATGCCACCCACACCCCCAACATTAGAGAGCTGCAAGTCAAGATACTTACTAACAATTGCCCTTGTTGGTGACTGGGAGAACCGTTCCGTGGATGCGTTTGTTGATTTCCTTAGCTAGGTCCTTGGCTTTCAAGTCCACAGAGAGAGGCGCCCTGGTATTGGGACAGAGAAGGTAGGAAGTGAGGTTTCCACTGCTTTAAATTCAGCGGCTAGAAAAGCTAGAAAGCGCCCTGGAGGGAGACCACAGCTGCGATTTAAGGATATCTGCAAGAGGGATTTAAAGGCCTTGGGAATGGACATCAACAGTTGGGAAGCCTTGACCTCTGATCATTCAGCTTGGAGGCTAAAGACACAGCATGGCCTTCTCCAATTCGAAGAAGAGACACTCATTCGGCAAGCTGAGGCAAAGTGTGGAAGGGATTGGCACTCTTGAATTGGCCTTCTTAGCCACACTAGATGCTGTTTTAGGACCTCTTTTCGGAGCATGATACCATCGTCGCGTGATGGCGAACCCATGGCATGCGTGGCACAGGTGGCACGCAGAGTCGTTTGTGCCGGCACACGAGCTGCAGGCAAACTTACCTCACCGCACATGCGCGTGCCTCACAGCTGATTTTCAGCCGGTTTGAGGCCTTTTTCGGCCTCCCAAAGGCTTGAGGAAGGCTTCTGCAGGCCGAAAACTAGCCCCGTTTCATCACTTTCTGTTTTCTCGGAAATACCAGAAGTGACAAAATGGGACTAGTTTTCGGCCTGCAAAGCTTGTAGAAGCCTTCCTCAAGCCTCTGGGAGGCCGAAAAAGGCCTCAGACCGCCCAAAAATCAGCTGTGAGGCGCAGTGCAGGTAAGGGGGCGGCAGGGGTGGGTGGGGATTGCGCACGCATGCGTAGGGGCCTGGGGGGGGGGGCGTGAATTGCCTTCTGGGTGCTGGCACGCGAGTGCAAGCGTGCGGACAATTTTTTTGCACAGCAGCCCAAATAGGTTAGCCACCACTGCCATAGTCTCTCGAGACTTAAGGATGCCAATTCTAATTCAAAACTCAGCGGCTACATAACGGGCTAAACCAAATTACTCCAATTGGGGGATGATGGGAAACGTTACTCAACCTATCTAAAGGGCCCCAAGGCCAAGGAAGGCCATCTGAAAGGAAAACAGAGCAAAAGAACATAAAATTAGGCAAGCTCCATTCCTTTTGATCTTCCAGAAGGCTCTCAGAACCTGGTTATGTCTCCATGGGAGTCCTAAGGAACCGAGCCATGCTTAGATGGCTCCGCTATAGGTAGTCCTTGACTTACAACAGTTCATTTAGTTATGTCACTGAACAAAGCGACCTACAAGCATTTTCACTTCTGACCGTTGCAAGCATCCCCACGGTCATGTGATTTACATTCAGATGCTTGGCAACTCACATTTACGACGGTTGCAGTGTCCTGGGGTCACGTGATCCCTTTTGCAACCTGCCGACAAGCAAAGCCAACAGAGAAAGCTGGTTCGCTTAATAGCCATGTTGCTAATTTAAGGATTGCACTTAACAAATGTGGTGAGAAAAAGCATAAAAATGAGGCAAAACTCATTTAACAAATTTCTCACTTAACAACAGAAATTCTGGACTCAGGTTGTGGCTGTAAGTTGAGGACTACCTGTATGGATGACGGACACACTCTCTCTCTCTCTCTCTAGCTGGGGCTTGTCCATTTTTAATTTTTATTACGTTCCGTTTCTTTAACGTTGACTTTTCAATAAGTTTTGAATACGTATGTACGTGTACTTCACGCTAAGCTGCCCAAGAGTCATTTTTTTCTGACACGGGTGGCTAGATAAATTTGATAAATAAAAATGAGGCCAGGGATAGATAGATAGATAGATAGATAGATAGATAGATAGATAGATAGATAGATAGATATATTACTTTTTACGCAGATAGAAATGTTTTCCCATCTGGGAAGGCAGCAATCTTCGAATGCGATCATCGGACAGAAAAAGAGCAAACCGGCTCAGCAGGCGGCGTTGCTTCAAAGGGCTTGTATTCAGTCTTGAACGTTTTATAAGAGATGACCTGCGAAAAACAGAAGGGGACAGGCAACTGTCAGGATTCCAGCAATCGCCCTAATTAAATCATGATTCTCGAGCCAAACTTTAACTTCAAAGGATACATTAGAGGCTACCTACTGGCCCTGCCCTGTATGAAGCCAACTCTGGCATATGTAATTTACAGTCACCTATGACCCTGTTCCATAAATCAGATTCTCCAACTGAGCACGTTCACAGGCTGGATGTCATCATTCACGTTCTCCAACTAAATATATTTCGTGGGCAAAAGCTCTGGTAGTTTAGTTACAATATTATGAAGATAAAGAGTTGGAATGTACTTTCGCTTTTCAAACTGCTGCACTGCTCTTCCAGATTTCCTTTCCCTCCCCCACCTTTTAATGGTAACTACTAAAACAGGCATAGGAATGTTTTATGAGTTGACAACAACACTGACAGCCCCTGTTCCTAGAGCTTCCTGGTTAACACAGCATGCATTCCACTTATTTCAGGGCTGATACAACTGCATAAAATGAATGGATGCAAGTCCATTCCATCCCTGCTTATTTCATATTTAATGTTTTAATGTACCTTTGTTTTTATGAACTTTGTAAACCACCCAGACTTGACACTCAGATGGATAAGCATATACATTTAATAAGTCAAGGATTACTTGTATAAAGCAAGCTAAAAACCAAACGAATTACACCAAGCAATGCAACTCCGTCCCAAACGTACTTTTCAAGAGGCAACTGACTTTCTGGTTTTTCTTTGAAGAAACTCTGGTCATCCATCAAGCTTCTTCTGCTCTGATTTGCTTAAATGTCTATGGAGATTTTCAGTCACCCAGGTGATGGTTGTCTCTAAAGAGGTGAAAATTCTTGGATGAGAAGTGAAACGTCTCAGAAACCAGAAAGCCTCTTGAAAAAGGCACCTTTGGGACAACCATGACCTGGAGGACTGAGAATCTCCATAGACATTTACTATGCTGTGCAACTATGGTTGGCTCAACAATCCATCATTGCATGTTTAAAGAAACTCTGGTGGGCATCATCTTTGGATCAAGTCAGAGTTTCGCTCCTTTCCCAAAATAGAGAAGAGAAGATATAGGAGAAAGTGTAGCGTGCCCATCGGAAGCTTCATACCTCAGTGATGGATGTGATTCCATGTCGGTCCAACAGCTTCTTGTATAAATTCTCGGTCTGTTCCGCTGTTAAGCCAGGTTCGTCTTTGGTAAAGAGGCAAATCTCCGAGGTGTCCGGCAGAATGCTATGGGGAAGGTTTCTAGAACACCAAACAGACCGCAGGCTTCAGCCAAGCAACAGCTGTGGGACCCCCTAGAAGAGGCAATGATGGGTCGTCCTCGACTTACAGTGGCTCATTTAGTGACCGTATGAAGTTACGACGGCACTGGAAAAAGCGACCTGGGACCGTTTCGCACGCTTGCGACCGTTGCAGCACTCCCCGTGGTCACGGGCCCCCAAATTCAAACGCTTGGCAACCGGCTCATTTATGCAATCGCCTTTTGCGACTTTCTGACAAGCAGAGTCGACAGGGAAGCCAGATTTCACTTAACAGCCGTGTTGCTAGCGATTGCAATGATTCACTTAAGCCACAGCGGCAAGAAGGGTTGTAAAATAGGGCAAAGATATGTCTCACTTAGCAATATAAATGTTGGGCTCAATGGTGGTTGTAAACTGAGGACTACCTATATTGTCGATCTTCATTCAACAGCAGGGCTGTGCAATCTTGACAACTTTTAAGAGCTGTGGACTTCAAACTCCCAGAATTCTTCAGACGGTCATGATGAATTCTGGGAGACGAAGTTGACAGGTCTTCAAAGTTGCCAAGGTTGGACGGTCCTGCTCTACATCAGGGGTGGGACTCAAAAATCCCAGCAACTGGTTCACTGCCTGGTTACTGGGTGGGCCTACTGGAACTTCCTGCTTCTGGCCTCCCCCAGGCTCTGGAGGCCCAAAGGAAGCCGGAAATAGGCCCGTTTTGCCACTTCCGGTTTTCCCGGGAAGACTGTTTTTCACCCTCCCAAGGGTGCAGAGGCCTCCTCTGGGCCTCCGGGAGAGCAAAAATGGCCTCCCCCAGGCTCTGAAGGCCCCCCAGAAGCCAGAAATAGGCCTGTTTTGGATTTCCGGAAGGCCCGTTATTTTCCTCCTCCCAGGGCCTCTGCATGGACCCTGTACTTACCTCCATCAAAAATGGGCCGTGTGGAGATTCCTGGGAGGACAGGGGTGGGCGAGGCCAGCCGGTCAGTTGAAATACCGGTTCAGTGAACCAGCTGTAACTTTAACATCTGGTCGCCTGAACCGGTAGAAACCTATCCCTGTTCTATATAAGAGCTCTGTTTTTGAACTGGGCTTATTTTTTTTTGCTGCATCTTAGTTTCCAATCTTCCTATTTATGCCTAACCGTGGATAGCATTTCACTGCGTGGGGAAAGCAGGCCTAAAATACAGAGGTAGGCTTACATTTTGATTACTTGCTCATTTGGTGGAATTTTCCAGACGGTGATCATCAAAAAGACATTCTGATCTACGTCCAACAGCACTTTGTCTCCGGACTTCTGTTTCTTCGCGTTATATGCAAGCAAGGCTTGAGTGGCTTTTTTGATCTAGAACATAAAATTGTTATTACTCATAGAATCTCCATGTCTCAAAGCCAAACAGAACACGTTAATCCAGATGTGTTCCCACAGTCCTTAATCAAATTGGCCAAACAGGTTGGCAATCAAAGGCAGTGTAACACCTAAGAGTCAGAGGCTGGGGAGTTGCAAATGGGTAGTATAGTATAGGTGTCATGCCCCTGTCGGAATCTGATTCCAAGAGGGAGGCCGAGCAGCTGACAGGTAGTGGGAGTGTGACTCTGTTGGCTGTGGAGGAAACTGGGGAAGGGCAAAGTCCGGCTGGGCAGAGCAGGGGAGAGGTAGAGCAAGGCAGAGGGAATTCGGAGGAAGACCCAGGCCCACCCCCTCTTCATCCTAAGGCACGCAGGGAGGAATGGAGAAGAGACCAACGTGGGTTGCATGGCTTATGGGGGAGGAAAGGGCCCTGATTCCTTTCATAAGCTGCAGCTGGGAACACAGTGTTTGAAAAGAGGACTTGCGCACAGTAAACTGTTGAGAGCAAATCGTGAATTATCTGGTATTGTCGAGGCTTATCTGGGTTCCTGGTGTCTTCCCAACTGTGTATGTTTTGATGGCCTTTCAAGTGTGCAATTCCTTCTCCTGCCCTGTCAAGTTAATTACTGCAGCGTGGTTTGTGTGGATTTTTATTTACAGTTTGTATATACTTTGTTTTCGGACTGAATTTCTTCCACTTAAAGACTGTTCGTGGGAGAGTTTTTTTCTCCAGCCGAAGATAACCTGGATATTGGGAGCAAAACTGGAGGTACTAAAGGGACTCTTCTTACTTATGTGACTGTGTTGCCTTTGTGCCACGCCCCTTTGGGTCATCACAATAAGATTTCTCTGTGGTGGTTAAGGAATCAGGCCAGAAACGAAGAGACCATGAGTTCCAGTGCAGCCTGAGGTACAGAGCCAGTTGAGTATCCTTGGGCTAGTTCTTCTCTCAGCCCTGGGAAGAAAGCAAGGGTCCACCACTTCCAAAAATCTTACTAAGAAAACTGTCAGGATGGATGGATAAACAGTCAACTGGGGTGGAAAGTGCAAGGCTAAAAAGTTATTTGTAAAAATAATAAAGGCTGGATTTTTAAAAATGCAAAGTTTAGAGCAACGTTGGTCTAAGACACCAGACTAGAATGCGGGAACTGTGAGTTCTAGTTGTGCTTTGGGCAGAAAAGCCATCTGGGTCAAGTCACTCAAAAACCAGAGTTGGGCCATTCTCTCTCTCTCAACCCTAAGAAGGAAGCAATGGCAAAACACAGCTGAAAAAAACGTTGCCAGGAAAACTACAGGGATTTGATCAGGCAATCGCCAGGAGTCAAGCCTAACAAGATGTTTTAACAGACGAACAGAGTTGGAAGGAACTCTGTAGGTTATCTAGTCCAACTCCCCCTGCTCAAGCAGGAGACCCTGCACCATTTCTGACCGATGGCAGTCCAATGTCTTCTTGAAAGCCTTCAGTGATGAAGCTCCCACAACTTCTAAAGGCCACTTCTATTCCATTAGTTGATTGTTCTCACTGCAGAAAATTTCTCCTTATTTCCAGGTTAAATCTCTCCTTGTTCAGTTTCCATCCATTATTCCTTGTCTGGCCTACAGGCGCTTTGGAAAATAGCTTGGCCCCCTTCCTCCTCTCTGTGGCAGCCCCTCAAATATTGGAAAACTGCTCTCCTGTCTCCCCTGGTCACTAGACTTAGCCATACTGAGCCATACTACGTCGAAAGCACCAAATAATATTAAGAACAGCCATCATTGTACTAAATGTAGATGCCGCCCGACTCCCTGCGGTGATGTCAAGAGAGCGAACCCAGGCAATGGGGTTCAACGGGCAACGCACCCACAACGGGCGGTCCGCGTGTCGTGGGAACGCAACTCCTAGCAACCACACCGGCGGCGAAAAGGCAGCGCCCAGGTGTACATTTGGAGGGGGGGCGGGAATCCCTTCCCTCAGTCCGCCGCCTCACCTGGCTTTGGTCCAAAGGCAGCGCCGCCGCTTCTATCTTCGCCTCCATGCTTCTCCTTCCACGTGGGGCAGCCCTTTCTCCGCGCGTCGGCGCGCCGTGACGCAATCAGAAGGCGCCTCTTGCGGAGAGGAGCGGAAAGGCGCGGAAAGGCACCATAGAGAGGTAGGGCCAAAGGGAGCGGAGCCCTCGCGGACTTCCGATCTTGAAACCGTCGAATCACCCTAGATATATGAAACCGGAAGCTCGGGTGGAAATGGTTGGGGGGTGGGGGCGATAGGATCAGGGCATACATACATACATACAGACACACACACACACACACACATATATATATATGCCCCCCAATTGGATTATATTGGGGGAACCCTATATAAAAGTCCCCCCAAAAGTGGAATGTCATAGAGCAGGGGTGTCCAACCTTGGCAATTTTAAGACTTGTGGACTTCAACTCCCAGAGTTGAAGTCCACAAGTCTTAAAGTTGCCAAGGTTGGACACCCCTGTCATAGAGTATTGTACATCCATTCCCAGCCAAGTTTAACCTTCATCGTCATGGTTTCTCAAACTTGGCAACTTTTGTGGACTTCCAAGTCCCAGAATTCCCCAGCCAGTAATGCAGTTTGCAGGTGGCCAGCTGGCTTATTCAAGGAAAGCAGGAACTGTATTAAATTGGACTCCAGGTTTAACTGCATATATTGCATTGCAGAAGGTGGTGAGCACAGCACAAAACATTGTGGGCTTGTTCCCTGATACCACTAGATGACCTCGCTAGGGCTTGCTGCCTGAGAAGAGTGAGGAAAATCTTCAGGGACGACTCACATCCCAGGCAGTGCTTCTTTACTCTCCTACCATTGGGTAGGAGATAGAGAAGCATAGCCAGCTGCACCAACAGGCTGAAGAATAGTTTCTACCTGTGAGCTGTCAGACTCCTGAATGGAAAATAACTTCATGTCAACATAGGATAGACTTGCGGGGACGGCGCATTGTGCAACAAGGTCACACAGTGTAATAAGATTGGGACTGGGTTAGGGACTTCTGTCCTCACTGTAGTTGTGTATGTGTGATCCCCTACAGATCGTAATACAATCTATTTAATGTACAGCACAATACACTCTGAAGGGCCAACCATTTGTCACCCTGCTTAGGTTTTTCAGAACCAGCCAAGGACACTGAGTGATGCCTTACTGTGACTCTGCCATGAAAGGGATTGAGAGCACACTTGGAGAGGGGAGCCTCGAGAATCAGGGGCCCTAAGCTTAGAAATAATTCTCAATTATTCAGCAACAGATAATCAGCACAACTCGCTTTGCCAAATTTATTTTGCTGATCTCCCACCTTTCTATTAAACAAACACTCCGGATTTCATCCATGTTCAAACATGCCATGGGTTATAAAGACTTTCAGGGATCATTTCTATAGTATCCAACTAGAGAAATGCACCCAAACACTGGAGGCTTTCAAGAAGAGATTGGACAGCCATCTGTCAGAAGTGGTCTCCTGCTTGGGCAGGAGGTTGGACTGGATGACCTACAAGGTCCCTTCCAACTCTGTTAATCGGAGAGTGATTGGTTATGGCAAACAGAATCTGAAGACAGCCGAGTCAAACTGCAGCATCCTTCTCCCACACATAAGGGGCTATGGGGAGATGGCTACACAGTAAATTCTGCCGCAGTCGGAGAGACAACGTGGATGTCAACTCATAAAATATTTCTATGGTCTTTTAGAGTTGCCAACAGAAAGGGAGGTGGGAAAGGAGTTTGAAAGAGCAGTGTGGCAGCTTGGAAACCAAAAGTGCATCCCATGAATAGTTTTTTCAAAGATAGTAACTAGATGACTGAAGTTTCCACCTCGCAAAATTCTAACTGGAGAACATGATGACTCTTGGCTATGGATGTGTCCTACTGGAGAATATGAATTACGATACACCCAGGGGGTGGGGGGAAAACCAGGGTCAAGGGTGACAATGAATTATGTGCCTCAGAGTCAGCTGCACTGGATATGTTAACTCCCAATACATCCTTTTGAAGTTTTGGAAGCTTGGCTCGAGTCTCATGATTTAAATGGGGTGACTGCCGGAATCCTGACAGTGGGATAGTTAAGGCGCTAGAGTAGAAATCGGAAGACTGCTGGTTCTAGTCCCACCTCAGGTATGAAAGTCAGCGGTGGTGACTATGAGGCCAGTCCTTCTCTTTCGGTCCTAGGAAGGAGGCCATGCCAAACCACTTGGGAGAAATCTTGCTGAGAAAATTTACAAAGACTGATTGAGACCTTGGGATAGAGATGAAGGCACCAGGCTAGAAAACAGGAGACCGTTGAATTCTAGTCTCCCTTGAGCACAAAGCTAGCTGATTCTCTTTTTAAGAACCTGATCTTTTTTTGTTCCAGTTAGTCCGATTTTGAAATATGTTCAAGATGGCAGCTAGCCTGGCCCAGCCTTTTTTTGAATCAGGCATCCTCTAAGTGAGTTAAGAGTGAATGCTTACAGGATTCTCAATGAACTATTGTTTTGCTGGAATTGTGGAATGGCAAGGATGTTGGCTTGATGCTAGTATAGACTATCCCATTTTTTCCTGCATGCTGTGAGCAGTAGGCTCTTTTTAAGTTCTGGAATTCTGCACAGGAACTTTGCTCAAGTGTGGAAGATTATACCCAAATGCAGTGAGTAATCCAACATACCAAAGAGTGCCAGGTAGTAGAATGCTGTGTCATGTTCCTGTCAGAATGGAAGCCGAGAAGCTGACAGGGAGTGGGAGCGTGGCTCTATTGGCTGTGGAGGAAACTTGGGAAGGGCAAAGTCCGGCTGGGCAGAGCAGGGGAGAGGTAGAGCAAGGCAGAGGGAATTCAGATGAAGACCCAGGCCCACCCCCTCTTCATCCTAGGGAACGCAGGAACAGAGAAGGGAGCAACGTGAGTTGCATGGCTTACGGGGGAGGAAAGGGCCCTGATTCCCTTCATTAGCTGCAGCTGGGAACAGTGTATAAAAGAGGAAGCTGCACGCAGCAAATTGTTGGGAGCAAATTTGAATTTATCTCGTATTGTCGTGGGTTATCTGTGTTCTCGGCGTCTTCCCAACTGTGTGAGTTTTGCCGTTCTTTCAAGTTTAAAATTCCTTCTTCTGCCCTGTCAAGTTAATTACTTCAGCTTGGTTTGTTTGGATTTTTAGTTACAGTTTGTATGTATCTTGTTTTGGACTGAATTTTCCACAGTTAAAAACTGTTCCTGGGAGTTTTTCTCCAGCCGAAGGTAACCTGGACATTGGGGGCAAAGTTGGAGATAACAAAAGGATTCTTATTGCTTATTTGTGTTGCCTTTGTGCCACACCCCGGGTCATCACACTGTCTAAACTCTCCTAGCCTTTAAAAAACATACACAAAAAAACCCCTCCTTTCCCCTAGTTTGCTACTTAAAAACAAGGAATGATCCAAAGACAATTTTGTTGAAAAAGGTACGATAACTTAAAAAGCTTTCATATTACTGCAAAAAAATAAAAATAAAAAATAAAAGCCCAGATATTTGCAGACATAATAAAATTTATTTAAATTTTCATGCATTATGGTAGCTACAATTGTAGTCATGAATTTGGAGGACAGTCAACTTTGCTTCGTCCGTACAAATGTAGCCTTATGTGAAATGGACACGGTTACAAAGGGGAAAAGAAAAGGAAAGGGAGGCAACATTTTAAATTTAGAGCTGTGTAAAATGAAGCAGTTTTGTGACTGCCTATTTTTTTTTTTTTTTTTAAGAAATGGGGCATGTTCTTGGAACATACCAACCAATATGGAAAAGCATTTTGAACTTCGCATTTGGAAAACCAGCCTTCTGTAATTCCAAAGGTGCTTTTTTTCAAGAGGCAATTTGGACTTTCAGTTTTTTTGTTTTTTTTAAGACATTTCGCTTCTCATCCAAGAAGCTTCTTCAGCTCTGACTGGATGGTGGGGAGTGGAAAGATTTATACTCCTTGCAGACAGAGCTGGTCATTTGCATTCTTTTTAGAGTCATTGAGGCCACTTGGAGGTTTATCTGTATCCTCAGGCTCACCTGAATTGTGCAAATGGGTGTGGAGCCTTCTTGGAACTGCTGCAGATAAACCTCCAAGTGGCCTCAATGACTCTTTAAAAAGGAGGCAAACGACCAGCTCTATCTGCAAGGAGTGTAAATCCTTCCATTTCCCCACCGTCCAGTCAGAGCTGAAGAAGCTTCTTGGGTGAGTAGCAGAGTCTTTAAAGCTAAACTAGAAAGTCCAGTTGCCTCTTGGGGGGAAAAAAAAGACACCAACCATGACCTGGAGGACTGAGAATCTCCACAGACAAATCAGCCTTCTGTAAATGAATGCAAGAATAGGAGATGCAGTTAAATGATTTTAAGCACCACTGTTATTCTCCCGCAGCTTATATCCCTAGCAATGGTAGTGATGCTGCCTGCTACTCATTACCAAAGGTACAAGCTTAGCATCCTAGTCTTACCAACAATCCAATGCAGTGTTTCTCAAACTTGACAGATGTGTGGACTTGAATGCTGGCTGCGGAATATTCCAGCTGTTGGAAGTCCACATACCTTCGGGCTGCCAAGTTTGAGAAACACAAGTATCAATATTCACGTTCTAGCTTTGCTTCCTTGTAGGTTCTTATTTCCTCAACCAAGTGCCCACAAGTTGTGTTGGGGGCTGTCGCTTTCGGAAAACTCCACTCCAGCGTCTAACAACTGGAACTTGGGTAGATCTCCAGATAACCATTTGGGGAAGGTGAAGCTAGCTCACATTGCCTGATATGCAAAAATCTGTAGACTCTGCTTGATTCTACTCAGATTTAAAAATATCCAGCTTTGAAGACAAGGTGGCAATTACCGGGACAATATCCAGATCCACACCTCTCTTACACAATGCCTTCCTTTCAAATCAACCTTTCTCAAGAAAGAAAAAACTACGAAGATTCTCCAGGCTTCCAAGTTAAAAGTAGCAGAGGAAGCTTTAAAATCCTAAACTGGCGCCCAAGTTCAGTTTTCGTACTGAACGTGATACGCCAGAATTATTGCAAGAGTTGTGATGTAACAGTCCTATTGAGTTTTAGTCACCAGCCTGTGCTGCTAGGAAAAAAAAAATGATGATATTCTCCAGGACAGACTTGGAAGATCTTATTTTACCCTGGGCCTGCATGTTTGTGTTAAATTAAGTTTGAGATATATTGATGCATCAACAAATGAAACTGTACCATATTTGCATGAACCTGTTTTTGACTGTTTTGAACCACTGAAAAGAAAAAGGACAAAGGAAAACCGAACACGAGGTTTATCAATGATCTAATTCGGTGTTTCTCAATGGCAGCAACTTTTAAGAGGTGTGGAACTTCAACTCCAAAATATTTTAGCCAGACATGCTTACCAGGAAATCCTGGGAGTTGAAATCCGTGCCCTTAAAAAGTTGCCAAAGTTTGAGAAATGCTGGTCTAATTGCTTCATTTAAAACACAGTCGGGGGAATCTGTCGAAGATAGGAATCCCTTCCTCCCCCCATCCTAGAAAACCCCAAATCATCAAATGTTCACTTTGCTCTGCAGGTTAAAAGTGAATGCGGCAGGCATTAACATCCGGATAAAAACGTTATTCCGAAGTAATTAAGATACCAAAAAAAAAAAAAAAAAGATTTCAAATTGGAGAGTTTTATTAATATGGTAATTGTGTTTGTAACATGTGCGCACATGCACATCTGAATGATCTGCCTCGGAAAAATGCTTCCGTCTGACGGGAGGGGACAATTAAACAGAAATCCTGTAGATTTTTATTTTTTTCTTCATAATTCTAGGCAATTTTGTCCACATCACTTTTACAAAGCTATTGCCAAATCTTTCCCGGAGGTGGGTGGGAGCTGAATTTAGGAGGAGGGAGAGGGAAGAGGAGAAGGAGGAGGGGGAAAAAAACCCAAACCAAACCAAAAAAAAAAAGAAAAGGAACGAAACTTTTCAGGGTTAAAACTTCAACAGTGGCATAGCAGAGCTCTCAATATGAGAAAGCTGACATAATGTGGACCTTTGCTGTGAAATCTCATCTTTGCAAGAGAGAAGGGCGGAGGTTATCGGGGGGGAAGAAAAGAAAGAAGGCAATGTGGAATAGGGCTCTGCAAAGTCATTTTTCTCCCTCCCCTCCTTACAGTATTTGTGCAGGCTTGTCAAAAACAATGCTTAGTCCTTCTCTGGAACCAGTTTCAGAACTTTACCAATTGCAATGGTTTTACCTGGGGAAAAAAGAAAGAAAGAAAGAAAAGACAGGAAGAACAAACATTAGGAGGCCTTACATAAAACACCATCAGGGTCTCACATAAAATACAGGTGGTCCTCAACTTACGATCACAACTGAGCCCCAAATTTAGGTTGCTTTTAGGTGAGATATATGTTGAACGAGTTTTGTCCCATTTCACGACTTTTCTTGTCACGTTTGTTAACTGAATCAGTGCGGTAGTTAAGTTGGTCATATGGTTGTTAGGTGAATCTGGTTTCCCCCATTGTCTTGGCTTGTCAGACGGTCTCAAAAAGGGGATCACATGACCCCTGGGACACTGCAACTGTCGTAAGTATGAGTCAGTTGCCAAGTGTCTGGATTTTGATCATGTGACCAGGGGGAATACTGCAACGGTCGTAAGTGTGAAAAATGGTCATAAGTCACTTTTTTTTTTAGTGCCATTGTAACTTCGAACAGTTATTAACTGTTTTAAGTTGAGGACTACCTATAAAGCAAAATATGGCAGCCGGTCTGGTCTAGTGGTTAAGGCATCAGGCTAGAAAGCAAGAGATTATGAGTTCTAGTCCTGCCTTAGCCATGAGCTGGGTGACTTGGGCCAATCACGAAGAGACAGGGAGTTCTAGTCCCGCCTTAGCCATGAGCTGTGGGTGACTTGGGCCAATCACCAGGAGACAGGGAGTTTTAGTCCCGTCTTAGCCATGAGCTGGGTGACTTGGGCCAATCACGAAGAGACAGGGAGTTCTAGTCCCGCCTTAGCCATGAGCTGTGGGTGACTTGGGCCAATCACCAGGAGACAGGGAGTTCTAGTCCCATCTTAGCCATGAGCTGGGTGACTTGGGCTAAAACAACAAGAACAATTTATACTTGCCCTACCTTCGTCTCTTAAGGTGAAGCGGCCCATTTGAGGGAAGTCTTTGAATGTCTCGAGGCAGATCGTTCCTGCCGTCCGTAAACGGGCAATGCATACTTGATCTTGTTTGACAAAACGGGGCCGTGTTTTGCTTTTCTCTCCTGATTTCTTGTCTACCAGACAGATTAAGGCCTGCGGGAGGAAAAGAAACCCAGAGGAAACACCGTGTGTGTTGCACACTCATTTCGCAAACAGAACTCTACGTCTTTAACCTCTAGTGGAAAACAAACGAACAAAGTGCGCATAGACAAGGCTATGGTTTTCCCAGCTGCAACGTATGGCTGCAAAAGTTGGACCATAAGGAAGGCTGAGCGCCAAAGAATGGAGGACTTTGAACTCTGGGTGCTGGAGGAGACTCCTGTGAGTCCCTTGGACGGCAAGGCCGTCCAGCTGGTCAGTCCTAGAGGAGATCAACGCTGGCTGCTCTTTAGAAGGCCAGATGCTGAAGATGAAACTCAAAGACTTTGGCCATGTCATGAGAAGAAAGGACTCCCTGCCTAATGCTGGGAATGATGGAGGGCAACAGAAGAAGAAGAAGGGGACGGCAGAGAAGGAGGGGGCTGGATGGAGTCACGGAAGCAGTCGGCGTAAGCTTAAATGAACTCCAGAAGATGGTAGAGGACAGGAAGGCCTGGAGGAACGTTGTCCATCCGGTCATGACTTCAACAACAATCTAATTAACTGCAAAAATAAACCCACAGGTACATCTGTTCTTTGCCCACCTCAAAGAAGCCAAGGGTTCAAATGGAAAAACTCGAATAGAAATTCTCTCTCTTTCAAAAGTAACCCTCCTCTGGGCCCTTTGTCTGAAACATTTCAAGCCAATTAATATGAACATTCAGGTCAAGCCAGTTTTAAATAAAGGGCCTTGGACTGATGTCATAGCCAGGACAGTTTAATACATACCCCGTCGAAGGACAAAGGGAAATATTGTTGTATGTTTCCTTCCTGCCTTCCTTGCAGGATTAGGCCAGTCATTTCTTCTAACAACCGGTTCTCCGAACTGCTTAGAATGTTAACAACCGGTTGTAGAGAATAGGTGCGAACCGGTAGAATCCCACCCCTGTAGTTTGTACTTACTGTAATCTCGACTTCTTCAATGCAGGTATGAATATGCAGCACCGCATTGTAACCTGGGCAGATGATGGATTTGTGTTCAATGATCACTATCTGTAATCAAATCAAACCAAATGTTTATTGTCAATAAATAATCAAGACGAGGCCAATTAAATCAACTTGATTTCAATAATATTGACTCCAAATTGGTGGCGCGCGCCCTGGCACGGTGGTTCAGTGGTTAAGATGCTGTGTCGGCTGGAAAGCGGGCAACCCAGGTTCGAGACCCAAGTGCCATACGATGGGATCAGCTTCTGTCCTCACTCTAGCTCCTGCCAATCTAGCCGTTCTCAAAGCATGCAACTGCAAGTAGATAAATAGGTACCAGCCCTCCGTGACATCATGCTGGTCACATGACTGTGGAAACGTCTTTGGACAGCGCTGGCTCAATGGCCTTGAAACGGAGATGAGCACCGTTCCCTAGAACCGTGAATGAGTATTCCGAATTAGAGAGCAGACCTTCTTCTGGAGGCATACCTGAGCATCAAATGTGCGTCCAGAATGACACAGGTTATTAAGATCACAGAGTATAAAGCCCGGGAGGATTTCCTCTTCTTCGATTCCTTTCAGTCGGATCTTCAGATTTTCACCTGGAGCTACAGATTCGGTCTCTACATCGTCAGAAAGGATTCCAAGGACTTCCACATTGTGCTGAAAAAAAAAAAAAAGAGATCGGGATGGTCGAAGGCATGAAATGTCGTGCACGCTTGACAATATTTTAGGGTCGTGCAAAAAGGCTGCGATGTTACTTGTCACCTACATAATGGGTGATTTTTTTTTTCTGGATGCTAAGATTAATATATGAAATAACGGCATTTTTTTTAGGTCATCTTGGTTTTTGGGTTTACAATTTGCAACATGGACTGTCAAATGCTTCTGCATGTCAAGTCTGTTCTGTCTTATTTCAACTCGGTACGTCCAAGAATGGCAATAGAGGACAATATTTGTAGCTCAGGGTTGAACTGTGGGGTCCTTGGTGCTCTCTGAGCTTGCTTTCTTGCAGATGTTTCATTACCCAACTAGGTAACATCTTAGCACTGATGTTATCTAGCACTGATGATGATGATTACCTAGCACTTACAGTGTTACCTAGTCTACTTTAATTTCTGGAGTTGGGTGGCGTATAAATTTAAGTAAATATCCTCATCATCCTGCTACTTTACTTGCTGTCACTTTATTATTCCAGAAGTAACATCTGGAGATCCTTTCTCCTGTCTAAGGAACTACAACTACTGAATATGTGTTTTTTTTAACCTGGATTTTTGCTCGTTCTTTTCTTAAGGAACTCACAACCCATGTTTTTTTTTCTTTTAGCAAGCAAACTTTAACAATAGAGGAAAACATTTCTTTTTAAGACACGCATATGAAACGTATTACAGTATTTTGAATTTGGAAGAAAAACCCTTGGGGTGGGGGGTGGGGAAACAGAAATGTCCCTCTTTTTGTGACGAGCTTGCTGGAGCCTCTGATATTTGGGTTGCCCCAACGAAATCAGGAAGGGCTTGCTTTGGTCTTTCATCTTTTGAAAACTAGGACCCCCAACATGGCCCTAAGCCAGACAAACAACCCTCAGACCGGTTATTTATAACTTCTGAAACCACATCCCAATCCACTAAAATTTGAGAACTGGTGGGAAGCCAAATCGAAGCTGTGAAATGAAGTCCCTCGCTTGAAGGCAAACCTGCTGAGAAATATTTGTCTTGAAGGCAAGAATCAGGGCAGAAAGAATGGCTGGCAGGAGCAATTTGATACCCATCACAGGCCTTAAGACCCAAGTCCATTTTATTATTTTCCTTGCTGGCTTTCCTTATAGTAGTATTGAGGATTCTCAGTGGATATGGGGCTTCTGAACCCTTCTTTAGGATTTTTTTCTCCACGCTGGATTGAATTTTTTTTTAAAAAAAGATCTAATTTTCTATCGAAGTATGATTGAGAAAATATGTTCTCAATATGAATGCAGATAGCCCACCATTGAGCCCACCGTTTCTGTTCTTTAGTGAAGCATTTGTTAAGTGAGCTCCATTTTACGACCTTTCTTGGCACAGTTGCTAAGTGATTCATTGCAGTTATTAAGTGAGTGACAGGGTTAATTAAGTGAATTTTTGCCTTGGCTTGTCAGAAGGTCGCAAAAGCGGATCACCTGACCCCAGGACACTTCAACCATCGTAAATAGGAGTCAGCTGTCAAGCGTCTGAATTTTGATCACGTGAGCATGAGGTTTGTGTGTGTGTGTGTGTGTGTGTGTGTGTGTGCTGCAAGGTTACAAATGCGAAAAACGGTCACACGCCTCTCTTTTTCAGTGCGGTTGTAACTTCGGTCACTAAACAAACTGTTGTAAGTCGAGGACTATCTATATATGAGAAAATTCTCCTTAAAAGAGTGAAAAGCTAGCCTTTGGTCCACATTCTTTTTGCATTCAATACTCAGCCCAAAAGTTAGGTGGGGTTCCTAGCTCTGAAAAGTTTGCCCATCTCTAGCGAACAGTATGCTGAAGAACAGATCGGCTTTGCTTTCCTGCCAACTATTTGGAGAGGTATGACATTTATGCAACTGTGTCTGAAATCTGAACCCCCTTTCAGGAAAATTTCCGGGAAGGATAAACGCCAGGGGAACATCTGCTTGAGGTTTTGATGACCCAAACTCATTTTTTTGATAACCCAAACGCATTTTTAAGAGTGCAAAAGCAGCTGGGTAAGGAAGTTAAGCCTCACATATTTCTCAGTTAAAATTCAGCAAAGGGCAAGCAGCTTCCAAGCAGCGCGAGTCCTAATCCACATCAGAAATTCCCTTTTTTTTCCAAACAATCTTTTTGAAATATTCAAAGTAATCTGTTTGTATTTTTTAAGATCCCATTTCTTATTTTGTTTTAATCGTTTCTGAGCTTCAAAAAGACTTGCCAAGTTTGTTCTGAATCCTACCTCTTTACATAATTTCTATTCAAAGGTTAATTTCTAATATTAATTCCTATTCAAATGTTGCTTTTGTGGTACGTCTTCTGCACAGGTCTATGCATTTGGGAGTTGCTAATACCGTATCCCTATATTTATAGTTTCTTTATGTGAAAACTGCATCATGAAACGTAGAAAAGGCTTCACATACCAATAGATAAACTGCATTCTTAGCAACTTCCATTATTTTCTGCCTCATTCAAGCTTCTATTTATAGAATATATATACGCAGACATGGGAGTGGTTTGGCCAAGAACTGGTTTTCATCTCTACCTCCAGCTTGAGTGCAGTAGATTCAAGGATACTGCAGAATACGGGATAAGCTAAACTCTTAAATGTCAACCACTGGGAGAAGACAACAATCCAAATGAGTGACAACCTCATTGTTAAACCATTCCTGTGGGAAATGGGAGGCCCCAGAATGCAATACTGTAATGGGAGTTTCTATTGACTTTTTCTTACACCAACATGGCAGTCACATTCTTTTAAAGGAAAGAGGAAGAAAAGAAACTTCGCATATCAGATTTTGAGCTAATAATGCAATCTGGTTTTCAGCTCACTTGATATTCCTTGCAAAATTCATCCTCCATCTTGCCAGTCGTGACTGGTACCCTGTTAACTGCTGTTATAAAGCAGCAGTCCAAATTTAAAGACCTCCTTTAACTAAACCAGGGGTGTCCAACTGGCTGAGGAATTCTGGGAGTTGAAGTCCCCAAGTCTTAAAAGTTGCCAAGGTTGGACGCTTCAAATTTAAACATTTGCTAGATGAACGGAAAGAGGCTTAAAGAGAAAACATGTATACCTTGTTTGGCATCATCACGAGCTGCTGTCCTTTGCAAATAGACCCTGATTCCAGCTTTCCCAACACCACCGTGCCCATATCCTTCATGTGGGGAAGGGAAAGAATGAGAAAACAACAACCAGGTTAAGAGAACATGGTCAAAACAGGCCCTGATTCCCTTATCAAGAGTTAACATGACTGTGCTATAGGACTGCCCACCTAAAAAACAGTTTTATACTTTCCAGGTTAAATTGCATAACTGCTGCTACTATTTTCGTGTCAAAAGCGTACCTTATATTTATCAATATAAATATACCTCATATTTATTTAGTTGCATACCTTATATTTATCGACAATTGGCAGCCTAATTGGTCCATCAACTGATCGGTTGAAGTTTGGCAAATTATCCAGATATGGAATAAATGGTAGCCCACTGGGGGAGGGGGGAAAAAAAAGAAAGGAATACACGATCAAAATCTATTTTTGATTATGGACAAAATTTCCATTCATGGTGCAACTAACATCTAAACACAACAAGTTTCTTTGTGAGACATAATCAAGTTAAGGTATAGGATGGATCTGCAGGAGTAAATTATGCCTTTTTACCAGCAACTGCAAAGAACATGAAGAACTCAATGAACAGAAAGCTTTATCTTCAAATATCAAATATAATACCTCAATTTTCTTTTGGACAAACTTGAAGAAACTTGCCGTTGCTTCATGCCCTAGTTGTCTGTTTGTGTTAAGATACGCTCTTGTGTTCTTGCACCATGGTAAGAGCGTCTGTCCTCAACTTGACAGCCTCTGGTGTCTTTTGGCCACAATCCCCACAATCCTCAGCCAAAACAATCATTATGTTGGGAGTCACTTTCATTAGGGAAGTGTTTTTCTCAACCTTGGCAACTTTAAAATGTGTGGACTTCAACTCCCAGAATTCCCCTGGCTGAGGAATTCTGGGAGTTGAAGCCCACATGCCTTAAAGTTACCAAAGTTGCAAAACATTTCTTTAGGGCATCAGGGATGTTTCTACATACTAGTCTGATTTAGGCTGAATTTGATTAACGGACTAAAATCTACAAGGTTGCCTTATTTGTGTCAGATATGCTCTGAATTGGAGGCAGCAGAATGCCAGGAAGACCAAAGCAGAAAGGACCTGGTTTCCTTTCCAAATGCAATCTGTTAGCCTTAAAAAACATCTGCTTTTGGCTTTGGAGATGAAAGGTACCATTAATAGACTTGTTTCTTTGCCATCCTATAAAGGCAAATCCTAGAGGGCTCCAGTTTAGCCAGCTGTTAGTGATACCATTGTTAGCAATGCAACCTGGGAGAAAAACAAAATTATTTTCAGATCCCTGAACCTAGAATGAGTATCTGTTTACATGAGTTTTGTTTCAAGACTTTTTGCTTTGGGTATTGGGCTCAATGGTGGCCTAGAGGAGATGTTCGCCTCACAATCAGGAGGCTGTGAGTTTGATCCTAGGCAGCGGCAGATGTTTCTCTATCTGGGTGCAAAGGGTAAATATCTGCTGCAAACTTGGCATAGGAATCAGAAAAAGAGCATCTGGCCAGTAAATGCTCAGCTCCATTCAGTCGTCCCGACTCTACTCCAAAAGGAGTGACACAAGGAATTAAGGGTTGTAGAAAGAGAGAAAAAAATCGTCGCAAAGCAGGGACCCCATTCCATGAGATACCTACATATACCAAGGACAGAAGTCAGATGGCTCTTTGAGATTTGCTCCAGTCAGTCCCGAGCAGGGCATGAAGTGAATGTCCTTTTTGGGGTTAAACCCCACTTTCTTCAAGAATGGCACCAGTTTTTCTTTACATTCTTCATACCTGGAAGATGGGCCGCAGGGGAGAAAAAAAGATTAAATGTGGAGAAGAGCCATGAAGCCCCGTTGTCACAAGATGTTGGGTAGGAATGAGAGCGTTCGGGGGTTCAACGGGGCCAGTCTCACAGCTACGTCATCTGTATCAGTGGCTCCCAACACGGATCTCCTTGAAAAGCTCTTCTGGCCACGGACCCCTAAGACTTAACTCAAGGTTTAAATGGGAACATTTCTTCAAGCCCTCCTCACCAGATCCCGTGACATCGTGCCCCCCCCCTCCACAAACTGAGAAACGTTGCGGCCCTGTGAACCACAAGCAGAGAACCACTGGTTTACTTCATCGTTATCCTTCACGTTGCACCTCAAAATACCGTGTTTTTCGGAGTATAAGACGCTCCGAAGTATAAGACGTGCCTAGCTTTTGGGGAGGAAAAAAAATATATGCCTCTGCCTCCCAGACATTTGCTTCCTTGCAGCAAATAACCTGTTTCAATTTCAGTTTCAGTACAGCCTGATTAGCACAAGCAGCTGATCGTCAGTTGGGCGGCCTCCTGAGGATCAGCCGATTCAGGCTGCAGGGATTGCCACAGAGCAGCGATGGTGAACCTTTTTGTTGTGGTGTGCCAAAAGCAGGCGCGGGCCGGCACCAATGCAATGCGTGCACGTGCAACACCCCCGCCCCCCTTACCTGCACTGCGCATGTGCATGCCTTCCCAGCTGATTTTTGGCCTGTTTGAGGCTGTTTTTGCCCTCCCGGGTGCTTGAGGGAAGCCTCTGCAGCCTCGGGAGGCTGAAAACGGGCCCGTTTCAGCATTTCCAGTAGGTCGGTTTTTCGGCCCCCAGGAGGGTGAAAACGGCCTCAAACGGGCTGAAAATCAGCTGGTAGGCGTGCACATGTGCAGTGCAGGTAAGTTTGGCTGAGGCTCGCAGGCCTGCACAATTGGCTGTATGTGCCACCTGGGGGCACACGTGCCATAGGTTCGCCATCATGGCCATAGACTATTGCCGCCTCCGCGCACCCCATTTTCAGCCTGCGTGCCCCCATTTTCCGCCCGTTCCAAGTGGTGGGGATTGAAGTGGGCGGAAAATGGGGTGTGCGTGGAGGCCAAAAATGGGATGTGGAGGTGGCAATAGGCTTTGGCAATCCCCGCAGCCTGAAACAGCTGAGGCCCATCCAACCGACAATCAGCTGCTTGTGCTAATCAGGCTGTGCTGAAACTGAAACCGACTGTTCGCTGCAAGGAGGCAAATTGCTGGAGGGCAAAGGGTGGGGGCCAGTGGGTGGGCAGGGCTTCAGCACCATTCGCTGTATAAGATGCACAGACATTTCCACCCACTTTGGGGGTGGTGGTGGTGGAAAAAGTGCATCTTATACTCCAAAAAATACGATATATTTGAGATACAGAGGTACAACTACAATTAGGACAAGAATTCCTGTGCCTGCAAATGGCGATCCCCTCACCTCAAGAGGGTGCAACCATTGTGAATACACACCACTTGCCAAGTGCCTGAATTGTGATCGACTTGAGTCAGGGATGCGGCGATGGTTGCAAGAGTGAGGACGGATTGTAAACCCCTTTATTCAATGCTGTTGTAACTTTGAATGGTTGCTAACCAAATGGTTACACGTTGAGGTCTATCTGCACACTAGGGTTGAACTCAGAAGTTAAGTCAAATTCTACCCCAACTAGTTGAAAAGGTTTTTGAAACTAACATAGATTTCTACGAATATTTGCCTACATTAGGGTGATTATACCTGATCTTTGGACCTTATCCATCAAAGCTGTATGAGCCCAGCTCCATTTTCTACAAGTGCCAGCCAAATGCCAGCTACTCTTAACATCCAACTTGGGCACAAAACTAAACACAAATACTTGCCTTTCGTTGCTCCAGTTCACAGTTGGGTCGTCCATTTTGTTAATGAGAACTATTAAGTGTTTTACACCCGCTGTTTTTGCTAGCATGGCATGCTCTCTTGTTTGCCCTCCTTTCTCGAAACCTGTTTCAAATTCCCCTTTTCTTGCAGAGATTACCTGAGTGAAAGAACAGTCCAGTTAAATCTTTGTAGTGTTTGGTTACAATTCAATTCGGTTTGCCTCTGGGCAGAAGGACAATTACCAGGCAGGTCTCAAACTAAAAGGTTTTGCTTTAATAAGGTTTTAGGTTGAGGATTCCGACAAGCCCATTGGGTGCCTGTCTGAGCAATTTTGATCACCACTCCCAGTCTCACAATATAAATCTCCTTAATGGGTACATGGCAAGCTAAAAAGTGTCCATTCAAACACAAGGTCTTTTATAGCATGCTGTGGCACAACCATTAAATAGTCGTTTTTATTATTTTATTGGAATTAACAGCAAAAATAATCAACACAATGACAATAGACTAAAAAAACCCCCAACAATCTGAAAAAAAAATGAAGGGAAAAAAAATCTACATCACCAGTCCCAAGGAAAAAAATATTAATACATGGGCAAACAAAGCTTTTCACTTGTTAGCAGCTTGAGACCATACTGAAAAATACTGCTTCATTTTCTTATTTCTACAGTGTAGGAACATTTCAAAGATTGCTTTTTATTGTATGTTTTTAATCTGCTTTACTGTTAATTTTTCAGAGAGAGCTTACCAGCTAGTAGGCGATTTTAAAATAAAGAACACAACTACACAAAGCAATGCAGATGAATTAAAAGAATTTTCCAATCGATCTGAACACAAGAAAGGCTCTTACCAATACAGCTAAATCAGCTTGAGAAGCACCGCCTATCATATTTGGAACAAAGCTCTTATGCCCCGGAGCATCTAAAATTGTGAAGTGTTTCTTTTCTGTTTCGAAATAGGCACGGCCTACTTCCACCGTTTTCCCTTTGTCCCGCTCTTCCTGGTTCGTGTCTAAGGCCCAAGAGAGATACCTATTAAAAAAAAAAAAAATAAGGAAGATATCTGATATAAAACTGATTGTTCTTGGGTAAGATTATGACAGATGCTACTCTAGAATTTATCTGAATATTCTCATCCTTTCCAACAACTAAGTTAAATGCTTCTACATCAGGGGCGTCCAACCTTGACAACTTTTTAAAGACCTGGGGACTTCAATTCCCAGAATTCACCAGCCAGCCAAGTTGGCTAGGGAAGTCTGGGAGTTGAAGTCCACAAGTTGCCAAGGCTGAACACTCTTGTTCTATGCAGTTGTTTTTGTTCTGAGTCAGGAAATGGGATGCAGGGGGGTATCTGCAGGCAGGCAGGGGTAAAACAAGTCAAGATGGTGGCCACAACCATGTGATTGAAGCCACACACCCTTCGTACATCTGTTGTGAATCACTGAATTACATTTCTGACTTTCAGCATTGTCTGCCCAAGGAATGGATGTAATGCCAATTACAAATTATAATCCGAAACATACCTCCTGCCTGCTCGAGGAATCCTCTGTGTTGGCATAATGTCATTACAGACAATTTCAATTTAGGTTCTTGCTCAGTTCATTATACATTTGATTTATAATCCTCTGGGTTCATCCACCAGGAAGAGCCCCCAGAGGAAAATTAGCTCTTCTGCCAAATTCTTAGCAGCTAAGAAAATCTCTTGGCTACCGGGAGGAAACAGTAAGTTGGCAAACACCCAATGAAGAGTAGACAGAGTCTTATAAGTCACTAGAATCTAAGTTGCCCTGAGAGAATATGCCACACGGAGTAGATTTTCCCTAGGAAAGGATTAGCAGCACTTTGGATCTGGTTATCCCTTGGAAGAGAGAGCGTGAGGAGACGTCAGACCTGTAAGCTAGACTGAGAAATTGATAACCACCACCTAGAAGGATGTAGTGGCAACACACCAATTGCAAATATACGTCTATTCTCGACCATAAGAGGTGTGGACTTCAACTCCCAGAATTCCCTAGAGAGTATGCTGAGCACCCATGCAGCCCATTCACTTATGCTCCTTCTTTTCCAGCTAGCTCCATAACTAAACCACCTAGAGGTTGCATTTATCTTGTTGCATCCATTTTCCAGAAGTGCTTTTATTTTGATGTACAATTTCTCTTCTCTTCCCAAGTGAGTAAGCTAGGTTCCTGTTCAAAGACTCAGGGATTCTGAAAGCTAGGTCAAAGCACACCTGGAGGACGTGAGGTTAAGAGAGGCTATCATCACTGAAAGTGGGTTAAAATGTTAAAACGTAGGCTTCGTACCAGGTTTCTCTGTTTTTTTCTTTAGCTTCTCTTTCGTATTTTTCAAGCGTCCTTTTATCAACCATGCCTGTCAAATACCTGAAAAGAATTTGGTGCGTGAGATAGGAAGAAGAAACACGTGTAAAAAGCAGTTTCAACAGAGTTGCAGCTTTGTTTTGTTCTTTAAAAAGTACAGGTGTCAGGATTCTGGCAGTTACCCCAATTAAATCATGACTCTCGAGCCAAACTTCCAAAACTTCAAAAGGATTTATTGGGAGTTAAAAGGTCCGGTGTTGCCTGGGTGTAGCTGACTCTGAGACACATCATTCATTGTCACCCTTGACCCTGGTTTCCCCCCTCCTTGGGTGTATCGTAATTCATATTCTCCAATGGGACACATCCATAGCCCAGAGTCATCAATCATGCTCTCCAGTTAGAATTTTGCACGGCAGAAACTTCAGTCACCTGGTTACTATCTTTGAAAACTATTTATGGAATGCACCTTTGATTTCCAAACTGCCACACTGCCCTTTCAAACCCTTTCCCCCTCCCTTTCTGTTGGCAACTCTAAAAAGACCATAGAAATATTTTTTGAGCTGACATTAGGTTTCCTTGACTTTTCACCCCCAAAAAAGTTTCCCTCAGAACAAATTGGGAAGATCAAGATGTGGCACATTACAAAAGTGGAGAAAACGGCAGTAATGCCTATCAATTTTTTTTAACAAAGTCTCACAAAAAATAGAAATTTATTTTGCAATAAAAGTGCTTCAGGTTATCAGCTGCAGGATTCTTTTATTATAATTATACCTTTGGATTCAGACTAAAAGGTCAATTTAAGGAAGCTTAAGATGCCTGAATTGAGTATGTATTTGAGGGGGAAAAAAGACTTACATTATTTGCCCTCCAATTGTTGATTTTCCAGCATCTAAAAAAAAAGATAGACAAAAGATATTTAAAATTAGCTCTTTGTGAGCAGCTATTTAATTCTTTTTTTTGTAAAGAACTTGATTTTCCCATCAGCATATGCTTTTGTCCTATATAATCACAGGCGGCTAATGATTTAGGATGCATTTTCTCTCTCTCTGAAGAAGCGTCTTGTTCACATTATATATTTGGGAAATTTCGGATAAGTAGCATCGATTGTACTACAATTGGTATGTGAACCATTTTCTATCAGTGTGGTCTACACATTTATGTCAACTCTAGCAGTTAAAAATGAATTGATGGCATATAATCAAACAAACCAGTTTTTTTTTTCCCAGGGACTTTTTCTTTAAAATTTAAACTATGAAAAAGCAAACATATACTGTTCAATTACAGGCATGCCACCTCTGGCTCAACAGATGTTCCTGGCCTAGAACTCCCTGCACCCTCAGCCAGCAAGAAGGATGCTGGGAAATTGCATTTCAACATCTGAAATAGCACAGTTGGTCCACTTTTTTTTTTTACTGTGTTCCTTTAATACACCTAGAGGTGGAAAGGATCAGGACCATATATTAAGTTGCAGTTCAAAGATTTATTGGTTAAGCCTATACACAAGGATCTAGACAACTAAAGTTCAAGGCTATAAATTGGTGCCACAGAAGGCTCAACCATTTAAAAGGAGTTGGACTTGGGCTGTTTGTGGCCATGCAACTACTCTAAACTGATGATGTGCTTAACTCCTCCCGCCGTTCTGCCTTGCTTTTCTCCTATAGTTGATTAGGGAACCAACTCCACGGAGGACCAGAAGGTGGCAATGTCTGAATATTGGCTCCAAAGTCATTTCTGGGGCTTCCTAGAGCAACTTACCTACGTGTCCAATGAACACCACATTCACATGTTCCTTCTTGGGAGCACCAGGGGGAGCCACCATTGATTTGGGTTTTGGCATCTCCTCCTCTTCTTCCATCATTTCCTGGGTGCCCTCTTCAATGGGCCCTGCGTCACCGGAAGGGCCACTTGCTAATTCGGATTCAAGGATTTCTTCTTTGTGATCCCACGATTCCTCAGGGGACATTTCTGTCTCTCCATTTTCTACTAGGATGGAATAAAGAGTTACTTGAAGGAGGGAAGGGCTTTTCAGGGCCTTTCGTGGACAGGGGTGGGGAGGAGGGGAGAGGAGAAGGCTTAGCGAGACTACAGAGGGGTTGCCTCTGTTTTAAGTTCCACTTTTATTTTCCTCTACCCGCTTGGCTGCGTTTTAGGATGCACATTTAAACTTTCATTTTCACGGAGGCCACTTGGAGGTTGATTGTAAGTAAATAATGCAAAGCAAGCTAGTATTCATAAGGTTTGGCTATTTTAACACAGAAGTCCTTTTTTCAACTACAGTGGTAGGAATGCTGAAAACAACCTCCAGACCATAAAGTTTTAATAGAGTAAACAGTATTCTGGAATTCACTAATGGAACCGTTTATGAGAGCTACTGAATGCTAGTCATCTTTTCATTCTGCTTCTCTGCTTAAAACCTGAAGTACACGTTGCATCCATTTGGGGATTAAAAGCAAGCTACTGCCAGTGTCTTTCTTAATGGGATAGTTGACAGCTTCCATAATGCTTAGCTACTGGGACACCAGGCTGGAAAAGGATGACAAGGGGAGGGTTATTTCATTTTATTTATTTAATTTATATTGCCACCTATTCGTCCATGGTGACTTGAGACAGCTTACAGAATGTAAAAAGCACAGCTTCTCTGGAACGGGAAAATCGGCCCTGGTTGGTATTGCTAAAGTGAATCTTTGCAGATCTACTGCAAAACACCTGGGACCCACCACTAACCCGGGAGCAACACACCATTCTAGGAGGACTGCAAATGTGCAGGTAGTCCTCGACTTACGACCTTGACCCTCCCACATTTCTGTTGCTAAGTGAGGTGTTTGCCAATTGCCCCATTTTTACGACCTTTCTTGCCACAATCGTTAAGCAAAACACTGCAGTTGTTAAGTTAGTAACATGGCTGTTAAGTGAATCCGGCCTCCCCGTGGACGCTGCCTGCCAGGAGGTCGTACAAACAGAATCCATGACCCCTGGGACACTGCAACCGCCTTAAAATTGAGTCAGTTGCCAAGCGTCCGAATTTTGATTGTGTGACTGAGTGGGATGCTACAGCGGCCGTAAGGATGAAAAACGGTCATAAGTCACTTTTTTCCCCAGGACCGTTGTAACTTCCGAATGGTCACGAAAGGAATGGTTGTAATTCGAGGACTGTGTGCAATCACCTCTTGAGTACCCAAGCTTTCCAAATCGGCATAGTGGTTCCACAAACCAGAGAGGATCGTAATTAAAAAAAGGCCAATTAAGAAGAACTTCAAGGTTGCAAGGCAAAGGGGTTGGTTCAAGCTATGCTATACGGTTTCTTACCAACGGGTTCGGAGATTTCCATACCAATGGCAACGTTTGACCCTAGAAGAATAGAAAGAAGCAGGTTAAAGAGGCTGCATCAGCTCGGTCGCCCCACTTCATCTTTTTGAGCACTGGACTATTTGTCCATTGCACGGTCAGCCAGATGCTCAGACTGGATTTGGCATTTCTGTCCTCCTCTCGAGTCCTTTCCGAGGGCCTGGGATGGACAAATGTGAAGGGCGGCTGCTGCTGCAGTTACACTCGCAGGATGTAAGCAGTATGAAGCAGAGCTGCCTTTCTGCACTTGACTTAATTGTCAATGCCAAGGGTGTTCAAGTGGTGCTCCAGTCGTTTTTGGGATTGCACCCAAGGCTCCTGTTACTATTGGTGCTATTATGGTTATTTATTAAATTTATATGGTGGTCATCTCACTGTAAGCCACTCTGGGTGGCTTACAACGTGATACAAGCAAAAATATAAAACATTTAACATTAACAAAAATGAGCTAAGATAGGAACCGGTACACAATGAGGTGGGGAAGGGTCTTCTTTTTAATCCACGAACCACCTCCAGCACGAAATCCCTCCACTGGTGCCTCAAGCCAGGTAGCAGGAGCCAGGTTTTTGTGGCCCTTTTATAAGGCCAAGAGGGCAGGGACAGGTCTCACCTAGATGGCCACGGTATTCTAAATAGCTTCTAATTGTATAAAGGCTCCACAAATTTGTTTCCCAATATACCCCAGTAGCTCAGCTTTACATTTGAGACACACACACACACAAACACACACACACAGGAAATGTATTACCTTCACAAGACGGCAGGTCTTCTTGTGATGATTCTGCCGATGCCCCTTCAAGAAAGAAAAATCAACACCAAAATAAGTTTTTGATGTAATTCCAGGGAAAATCGAAGAACGAAACTATCCTGTTCAGAAGGAAAAGCTAAGTGGCTGTGCTCTTTTCCTATTCTTTCAATATTCAGGACTCTGAACTCAGAAGCCAACTCAATCCTTACCAAGCATTTTTTTTTAAACAAAAATAACATGTTATGCTACCCATCTCACCTATAAGGCTGGCTTACAAGTTATAAAACAGGTAAGGAAATACCCTAACATTAGAACTACACAGATTAAGCTTCTTAAAATTATACTTAAACCAGAACTAAGAGAGGGCCATGGGGATGAGGTCTTCTTACCCCGTCATCATTAACATAAAACCAGGCAACCTTACGGCATAGGAGGAAGAGTAAACCAGACCGTGACATGAGACCGGCTTCTCTAGATGTTGCTGAATTATACCTTCCAGCATTCCTCATAGTTGGCTAGGTTGGTTAGGGCTGCAGGAGTGTTGTCGCTAAGTGACACCTAAAAGGCCATCAGTCCCCCAGCTTGGTTCAAAGCATGAAACCAGACACATTCCCATCTCTTCCTTGTGCGTGTCTTTGAGCAAGGAAAAAAAACAACCATCTTCACTACTGCTCATCTCTGGGTTGGCTGAGTCGGCCTACCGAGATGAGGTGGACCGGTTGCTTACGTGGTGTGGAGACAGTAACTTTGTCCTCGACACCAATAAGACCAAGGAGCTCGTAGTGGACTATAGAAGGAACAGATCAGACATCCAGCTCTTGCTTATCCATGGCGACCGACGGGAGCAAGTTGCCAGTTTTAAGTTTCTGGGTGTTACCGTAAAAGAGGATCTGACCTGGGGTGCTCACATGGCAGCCCTGGTCAAAAGGGCCCAGCAGAGATTATACTACCTGAGGCTTCTCAGAAAACAACAACTGAATGGAAAACTACTGGTGACCTTCTACCGCTGCACCATAGAGAGTATCTTAACTTACTGCACCTCTGTATGGTTTGCCAATTGCACAGGGGCAGATAGGAAAGCACTCCAGAGGGTTAATGTCATTGCCCAGAGGATCATTGATTTCCCTCTCCCCTCTTTGGAAGAGCTTTGTAGCTCCCGCTGCCTTAAGAAAGTTCAAAACATTCTTAAAGATCCATCTCATCCTTGGCACCCTTTTTTTTAAACTATTACCATCTGGCAGACGGTACAGGATAATGCAAACAAGCACAAATAGGCTGAAAAACAGCTTCTATCCCAGGGCAGTAGCTCTGTTGAAGTCTACTGTATAATGCAATATGAATGTGATATCAGGAGTTTTCAATTCAATGTGTGGAGTGTGAAGGATGTGTGTTTGTGTTATTTTCATGGTCATGATGTGCACTGAAGATGGTGTTTGATTTCGTTGTATGAGGTGCAATGACAATAAAGTTAATTAACTAATGGAGGTATAATTAATCATGGTCTGCCGTTTTCTCTGTGGCCAATTTGTCTGCAAGTGTGGCATGCATGCAAAAACCTACTCAACTGACCTATGAATGATCTTCTGTGAAATCATCACAGATCAGAAATAGAATAACAGGGTTGGAAGGGACCTTTGAAGGTCTTCTAGTCCAACCCTCCACTCGTGGCAGAAGATGCTATACCAGCAGTCCCCAACCTTTTTAGCGCTAGGGACCAGTTTCACGGAATCAGCTCTTTGACAACTATTAAGACGGGAGAATTATGACTTCATATTCTTTTGGAAGAGCAGAATAAAAGTGACATCAACTCTGATGAAAGGCAAGAAGCGTGTGACGTATTAGAAGCGGCCACGCTGTAAATAATTCTGCATAGTTCTGCTTGTGAATATTGCACAACCTGACTGCAATAAATACTTAAATCTTTCCATTCTCTTTGCAGAGGAAAATTTTTGTGTACAAACATTGACAATGGCCTACCAAACTTGTAAAAAAAGCATTTACTTGCTCCATATAAGATCAGCAAACAGACGAGGAAGTTTGAGCTTGAACTGGAACTCAGACCATCCAAGGATAATATTCCTATTTGCTTTCAGAATTTAATTAATGGACACCTATGTTCTCTATAAATACCAGCCGTTATGCTGGGCTAAGACTGGGGGAGTTCCAGATTCAAAACGCCAAGATGATGCTCCATGGGTCACACACCATGGCTCAGCCAAATCCACCTCACAAGCTTGTGAGGATAACACAAAGGGATCAAAGCACATTGCCCCCAGTGTTTATACCGATACAACAAACAGATGGTAACAACAACAACAGATGAAAACCAACAACAGTTCTACCATGAAAGCCCTGGTTATTTGGCTGGTTGGTTGATCGGGTTTTTAAAAACGCAATTCTGATTTATTTTTTTAAGCAGGTTATTCCTTCTCAGCCCCCTAAGAAAAAGCCTTCTAAAAACGCTGCCAACAAAACTGCAAGAATTTATCTATGCAACTGCCAGGAATTCAAGACTGACTTGAAGGCAAAAGGAAAAACACAAATTCCAAACCTTTCGAACAGGTTATAGAGGTGGTTTTTTTTTGGGGGGGGTGGGGGGTGGGAAGCATGTAATAAGAGCCTGGGCTGAAATAGTTTTCTAAAGTCAAGATTTCCAAACACACCAGTTTGGCCTAGTGGTTAAAGCACCAGGCTAGAAAGCAGGAGAGCGTAAGTTTAAGTTTTGCCTTAGCCATGACAGCTGGCTGGATGACTTGTTATTAGGGAGAAAAATAGGAGGAGGAAGGTACTATCATAACTGGTTGAATGGTTGTAAGTCAACGCCTATCCGTAGCTGCCATCCTCAAAGACATTATGTGACCCCTGGTAACCTCTACTTACATAGGTGTAGGCAGTTTCCAATAAGAGTCCGCATGCGTGTAACTTTCTATTAGCAATTGGCTGGGTCTGCCTAGAGAGATTCTCTCCTAATTTTAGGAAGCATAACTTAATAGCTCTGCAAAAGTTACCTTATTCCCAAGCAATCTCTCCTTCTTGTGCCTTTTCCTTGGAAGGCAGAAGCCAGCTAGAGCAGATTATTATCCTGATCTACCTTATCGATTATGACCGCCATTCTACAGAGACCAAAGCCAGTGGCACCAAAAAGAGACACACACACACAAGAGAAACGTGAGCTAAGCAGAAAAACAGGATTCACCTTCCCTGTCATGATTGAATCAGGTCCAAAGTAAAGCTAAGCATTTAATGAAGTCCAATTAAGAGTCACTAGAAGACATGTTATTGTGATGGGGGGAAATAATTCAAGAGCCTGCTAGCACTTTTCCCAAATTTTACTAAAAGGAACAACTTTTCCTGAGATAAGTTGTCTGGTCAAATGAGCTGCTGCTCACAAAAGCTTATGTTTTTCATAAAATTCATTAGTTGGAAGAACTGCTAGCAGACTCATTTTGTTTTTTTGCGCTTTCTTTGGTGCAAAATCACATTTGTAATATTCAGATGACAATCTGCATACAAAACAGGTTACAATAGGTCAGCAACTTACTGACCAACGTCAATAGATGAGAAATGCTTATTTAGCAGATTGGACTGCAGAAAATACAGACATTCCAATGGGATGAATTTCTGGCTGCCTAAGGCGCTTCTCCCACCAAGGATCATTAAAGGGAGAAAAAAAATCCCATCCTCTTTTATTCTGCAACCTGTGGGACACGCAGTCCCAATATGTTTAAGGGCTAAGCCTGTGCTTCCACACCCTTATCGGAGGTACAGCCTGTGTTTCTGTACGCTGCTTGATAATGTGCCTTTCATGTGCCATCAGGAGCAATGTGGCCAGCAACTAAACCAGTATCTTATGTTCAATATGGAGTATAAGGGATGCCAGACCTGCTGCTATCCTGAGATTGCAGCAAACACACCTGCAAATTCTGCAGTGTAGACCAGATGGCATCTTAACTTGCCTTGGATAGCTTGTAACAGAATAACAGAGCTGTAAGGGACCTTGGAAGTCATCTAGTCCAACCCCCTGCTCAAGCAGGAGACCCTAGGCCAGGGGTGTCCAACCTTGGCAACTTTAAGACTTGTGGACTTCAACTCCCAGAATTCCTGGCTGAGGAATTTTGCTGGCTGAGGAATTCTGGGAGTTGAAGTCCACAAGTCTTAAAGTTGCCAAGGTTGGACACCCCTGCCCTAGACCATTTCAGGCAATTGGCTGTCCAGTCTCTTCTTAAAACACCCGCAACTCCTAAAGGCAAGTCATTCAACTGGTTGATTGTTCTCACTGTCAGGAAATTTCTTCTTAATTCTAAATTGGATCTCTCCTTGGTTAACTTTCCTTGGGTTTTTTTTCCTTGTCTTGCCTTTTGGTACTTTGGAAAATAGGTTGACCCCTTCGTCTTTGCATGAGCCCCTCAAATACTGGAACACTGCTATCATGTCACCCCAGGCCTCCTTTTCTTTAGACTAGACATACCCAATTCCTATAACTGTTCTTTTTAGCCTCCAGCCCCTAATCACTTTTGTTGCTCTTTTCTGCATTCTTTCCAGAGTCTCCGTTGCTTTTCTGGTCCCATCCAGCAAAACAGGATAAAAAGAAACTCACACAGGATTAATATCTGCATCCTTAAACTTCATTCTAGGTTTTATTTTAAGACTTGAGAATTGTGCCCATGGGAATGACTAAATCAAATGTGTGTGTTTACTATTTTCAAACTTGACAGAGGTGTGCGAAATGTTCGATGCGTGGAATTTCAAGAAAGGAGCGCAAAACGGGGAGAAGGGGATGTATTCCAGAAACATTTTTAGTCTGTAATGGAATGCTTCAAATTAGAATACCTTTACTTCAAACTCAGAAAGTTTGCAAAATGCTAAAACGGTGGTTGCGTATTAAAAACAAGGCATTTCACACGTCTTTCAGGAACGAAACTGTTTTGCATGCAGATGGACACACGTGCTTTGGATGTTCCTCAAAAGACAACATTTGGAAGAATTCTGTCTCGTTGAGATCAAACAGGGTAATGCAAGCAAGCGGCTAAATAAACGGCCTCACTTGGAGAATTTCTCCCCGAAGCAACAGTTAAAGTAGGGCACCTCCAAGCACTTTTCTAAATATTTAATAAAGTTAATAAAAGCATGAAGCCCTGGATTCCAATTTTTTAAAGACCCGTATGGGTTTATAAACAAGCCAGAAATCTCCAACTTGAATGAAATGTTATATTCAAAGTTTCCCTGCTCATTTAAGACGCTGGCAAGATGAAATAGAAATAGAAATGATTGGGCAGTCTCCAGAAGTATGCTTGCACAATCCTGATAAGCTCAGGAACCAGCCTACAGATAATCTGACATTAAAGGAAAAAAAGAGAGCCAGCTAATCACGTCTTCCCTACTTGGAATCCATTCTTGTTGCAGGGTACAATGGATTTCTTTACCTATCTAACTTACTGAAGAGTTTGACCCACAAAACAAATGCTTATTTTAAATGTTATTAGCCGCCCAACTCCAATGGACTCTGGGTAGCATACAAATCTAATTTTTTTAAAAAACAAACCCAATTAGAAATACTTCAATGGCCATATAGCCCAGACTAAAATGATGTAATAAACAAAATCAACTGAACAGGCAAATAATAAACATCAACCCCAGACCTGGGACCAAACCAAGGTTTTCAACTCTGAAACTCTAGGTGGGTTGGGCTGAGAGAGAGAGAGAGAGAGAGAGAGAGAGACTGGCCCAAAGTCACCCAGCTGGCTTTGTGCCTAAGGCAGGACTAGAACTCACAATCTCCTAGTTTTTAGGCAACAGCTTCACCACTACTACTAGCTTTACAATCTTAAGCCCATCACAATTCCTTAGGAGCAGCTCTACTACTCTGTCTATTCACTCCACCACAAGGATTGAATGCCATATAGTTAATTATTTGAAATTCTACCCGTAAATAAAGGCCTTAGGGCTGCCCCATTGTTTTTCTTCCCCCTCCTCTTTTTTAAAACACCTTGATGTTTTGTCGCCCTGAGCCCTGATAGCCTACAAGTAGCTTGAACCCGCCTGGATCCCTGAAAAGAGAGCCCCATCTCTTTTTTTTTAATTTCCTGAGCCTGTCTTATCTCAAAGGCAGGGGGTTTTACAGCAAAAGCAGAGAGTTTTACTGCAGCCCTGTGGAAAAAGTCAAGAAAAAGGAATGACCAACCAACCGCCTACTGGAAAAGTAGCTTGAGAAGGAAGAGAGTCCTCTGAGTGGTTTCACAGCAACTGTTGAGACTACCAGGAAGTACTCACCTCCCCCTTTCTCTCCTGCCAAAAGAAAAGGTGACGTCTCACCACCATTCAAGGATTGCATCACCGGCCAAGGGGATGCTGGTTCTGAGTCACTCCTTGGCTCAGCCGCCCCAGGACAGGCGGCTGAATGCTTTCCTACCACAAGCAGAGGAACCTGTCTTGCAGAATTCACCGGGAGGCTGTCCCGTCCCACTTGCTCAAGGCTGAACTCTTGAAAAAAACGTCCCTCTCGGAAAGTCCTTGGTGAGAAGGTGGCCTTGAAGCCCAGAGAAAGGGCCTCTCCATCACTGATCAGACTTTCTTGCTGGGATGGCTAACTAGGAGGGATCACTCCGCTTTTCTTTTCTTTTCTAATCCTCTCCGCCATCCTCCTCTTCCGACAAGGGTGGCAAAAACTACGTCAAGCTGTAGGTTTCCCCTCAGGGAGTTTCGGAGTGCAACCCCAACCATGCCGCCTTGGCAGAGGCCCAGAAAAACAGGGATCAAGAGATCTTGCAAACAACCAGCTGTCTGATACCCAGAAGGGAAGGGAGCAGAAGGCCAGCCTCTCCCGGCCAGGACGTCTTCAGGCCAACCTGTTCTTCCTCCTGGGTGTAGACCACGGGTGTCCAACCTTGGCAACTTCAAAACATGGGGACCTCCGCACCCAGAATTGAACCAGGGGTGTCCAACCCTGGCCACTTTAAGACTGGGTGGGCTTCCACTCCCAGCATTGAACCAGGGGTGTCCAATATTGGCAACTTCAAGATTGGGGGACTTCAACTCCCAGGATTCCTCAGCCAGTTGGAGATCACTGGTTTAGTTAAAGGAACCCTGGGAGTTCAAGACTTGGGACTTCAGCTCCCAGCATTGAACCAGGGGTGTCCAATATTGGCAACTCAGATTGGGGACTTCAACTCCCAGGATTCCTCAGCCAGTTGGAGATCACTGGTTTAGTTAAAGGAACCCTGGGAGTTGAAGTCCCCAGTTTTAAAGTTGCTGGGGTGGACCCCCCAGGTTTAGACCTTGACCTACCTCGCAGGGTTGTTGATGGACACCCCAAGACACTATCCTTTCCCTGCTGAGCCCCATTTTGGGGGAGAAACTCATTGGCAACCTTTTCAAAGCCTTTAAGAGGCAACCCACCCTCTCCCTGGACTATTCCAATATATTAGGGGGAGGGGGAGGGGGCAGCACCCCCTATGTATATTGATGCCCCTGGGGTGGGGGCAAGGCCAGGTTTGCATCCAGTGGTGGCTCCACGGAAGGGGGGGTCTCTGACTCAGGGCGGCCTTCCTCATAAGGTTATGGTGGGGGGAATTCAAAGAGAGCCCCTTCAAAGAATGAAGACTGCCTGAACCCCGAAGCAGAGGGCAATAATGGGGGGGATCTTACTTAGGCAACCTAATTGGGCAGGGGGCTTTAGAAAGGGGTCTCTGAATCCCGTCGGGAGGGGAATTAAAGACTGGAGGGACCCCCCTGGCTGGGCAATAATGGGCGGGGTGGGTCTTAATAATGGGCAGGGGGTTTAGAAGGTCTCTGAATCCCGTCGGAAATTAAAGGGAGGGACCCCCAGAACTGCTGGGCAATAATGGGAGGGTGTTTAATAATGGGCGGGGTGTTTAATAATCGGGAGTCTTAGGCAGCCTAATTGGGCAGGGGGCTTTAGAAAGGGGTCTCTGAATCCCGTCGGGAGAGGAATTAAAGACTGGAGGGACCCCCCAGAACTGGCTGGGCAATAATGGGAGGGGTTGTTTAATAATGGTGGGGGGGTCTTAGGCAGCCGTAATTGGGCAGGGGGATGAGGGGGCTTTAGAAAGGTGCCCCGGAGGAAGGGAAGGGAGGGTCCCCGTCCAGTGTCGGGCCGTTCCGCGGGCTCACCGTGTGTCAGCGACGGGGGCGGCGGCGGCGGCAGGCCCGGCGGCGGCGAAGGGGGCGGCGGCGTCGCAGGTTGTCCCGGCCCGCCCCTCAGGAAAGCCGGCACGAACTCGGCGGCGTGGACGTTGGGCACGAAGGGCTTGGCGTTGACGTTGAGGTGCCGGCTGAAGGCCGCGCCCAGGAGCTGCTCCTCTTCGGACTCCAGCTGGGCCGGCCCGGTCGCCGCCGCCGCCGCCGCCGCCGCTTCCTCGTTCACCGGGGCGGCGGCGGCGGCGGCGGCCCGCTGCTCGGCTCGAGGTCCGCCTGGTCCCAGCAATCGGGCGCCGAGTCGCTGCTGCTCCCGCTGCCGTTCGCCTCCATTTTGTGCGCCCGGCCGCCTGCCCGGCCCCTCACGAGCCTCTCTTTGCGTCCCAAGCGCCTCCCCGGCGGGGAAGGGAGGGAGGGAGGGAAGGCGCAGAGAGGCGGAGGCGGTGGGGAGGGACGGTGGCAAAGGACGGCGGCGGAGGCAGCGACCCCGGTCCTCGCTCCGGCCACGCTCCGCGTGTGCCCCACCGCCCCGACGCAGTATGGCCTCCCTCAGCTGCCGTACGCTTCGTCTCCCGTGCGCAGGCGCTGGCTGCCCGCTTGCACGCTCGGTAGTCCTGCGTCTCCGCGTAAACCCTTTGCGACACGTGGGCGCCGCCGGGACGAGGACTACAACTCCCGAAAGGCCGCGCGCCGCAGTGGAGACTGGACGGCCGGTCCGCACGGGAAGCACAACTCGCTGCCTTTCTTTTTCTTTCCGCTCCCTCGCTCCCTCCCTCGCGCTGGCGTGGATGCCTCCGTGTCCTTTGCAAAAAACAACAATCCCCAGCAGCCATCGCGCGGTCCCTTTGCCTCGCGCACGCGTTCTTTCTTTCTCCCTTCTTCCTACGAAACTATGTGGTCGGGCTTAGTTTTGGGGGAGGAAAATAAGGGGGAAACAATTCTGCCTCTGCCTACCATCCTCCATCGGTATTCATCTGGCTGGCGTCCTGTCAGTGTGAGAGAGAGTTGAGGGCTGTTTGGAAAGTGAAACAGTATTTGCTGTGTGAGCAAGAAGGAGACAGCAAGGCGTTCAAAAAAGCGAGAGATTGAATGACACTTGTCATCAAGGAAGGAGAAGAATAAAATGTTTTGCAAGTTTATGAAGCGGTTACACTTATTTCTTTAATTTCTCACTTGCCTTTCTTTGAACAAGTCTTTTTAAAAACATTTTATCCTTACAGTAGCCCTGCAATGTAGGTTAGGCTGAATGATAGCGGCTGTGTTTGTTGGACTTGCAAATTCAATGTTCAATGAACTTTACTTAAAACACATTCAAAGTTTACTTACACCACTCCTGAAAATGGTGTTGAGTAAACTATGGTTCACCGAACACATCAGCATGCTGACCTTGTTCAGAACAGACTGAATCATGGTTTACTGAGTGCTTTTAAGTAAAAAGCGATTCGCCACAATTTACAAGGCACAGTGGCAGGGATTGAGGTATTGTGCTCAGCCAAAATCAAATGAACTGTGCTTTGACCCTGTGTGATATGGTAGTAGTAGTAGCAAAACCATGTAGTTTTATTTGATTGATTTTCAGGCTTTGCAAGTATAATTGGGAAGAAAACTGTTCCACAAATGTCATTGCTTGAATCAAAGTCAAGTGATAGCCATTTGTCACTATCCCAGCCAGCTTCTAGTCAGCAAAACAAGGGGGGGGGGGGAACGGGACAGGCGGACTGGATTTTCTTCATTATGTGATTTATTTGACAATTGTGGCAGAAAAGTCATACTTTTCAGTGAATCAGGTTTGATTCACTTAACATTCACCTTGCTTATTCACAAAAAGTTCCTTATAACTTATAAATCAAGGATTTATTGTACCTGAAGATAAAGGTTCCCTTAGATCTGAAGCCGGGAAAAAAATAGAACTGTACAGGCAGTCCTTGTTTAGTGACCATAATGAGGACTAGCAACTCAGTTATTCAGCAAAGTGGTAGCTAAACAAAAGTACTGTGCTTGTGATCTGGCTTCAGCTTTCCTTTGCTTTACAGACCTGTGAAGGTCGCAAAAGTGAGATTTAGTTGCAAAGTTACTTTTTTTATTACCACCGAATGGTCCTATATGAGGTAGTCATTAAATGAGGACATCCTTTATCAGTCGTTATTAGAAGAAGAAAATATTTCAGCTATAATCCATTTTGAAGCTACTGCTACTTTTCCATCAAACGTATTGTTTTTTTTCTACTGTCAACGGCATGTCACAAATCAGGAAACTTTTCACAGAACTGTCACTGGATGTCACTCTTGAGTCAATACAATTTTAAAATGAGATTTGTTTGTTGGGCGAGCGAATTAATTTGATCTAGGGACTTAGGATGTTAGTTAGGCAGTCAAGAGTGCTTTAATTAATTGTCCTGTATCTGATCGTAGTTAGAAATGTGATTTAAGATTTAACCGTCTGATGATTTTAATTAAGAGTGGGTAAGCTTTGCATCATCGCATCTCACTTTGAATGTTCCTTTTCATCACCAACTGCCCATAAAGCAAATTAAGGATTTTGCAAAACATATTACAGAAGATAAATTCCTACATTATGAAAAGTGAATCATGTTTTTTTCTCCACTTGATTATTAATGATGTTGAATTAGAAATACATAATGATCACAAAGAAGAGTACAAACTTTATCTTTCATCCCCTCTGGAAATGCTTGAAAAAAGGTGCATAGACCTTTATTTAGGGATCCACTCTCCAGGTACTGTACTTCTATTTTCTTATACCTAAATAATCTAATGCACCCCAAAAAAATTTCACCCCAACTAAAACTATATTTACAAGCATTTCAGCAGCTGAATGAAGGTGCTTTGCCAGCTTAATTTGCATTTATTTTATTTTTCTTTATTGATTAAACTTATACACTGCCCATCTCACCTAAACCTTCTTCTCCCTCACCATCTTTTTCCCCGAACCTCCCCAGGCAAAGCGCTGATTGTCCCTGCATCCCTGTGGGTCGAAGCCCCACTCACCTCACGTTCTCCCACCCATCCCTTCCAAGCTGGGGATAATGGAGCCTGTGGTCCCAAAGACAACCCCTGCTGCTCCTCCCAAAGCAGAGCTCAACAGAAGAATAGAATAGAGTAGAAGGATAGAGAGAGAATAGACTAGAGAGAGAATGGACTAGACTCGAGAACAGAATAGAGTAGAATAGAATAGAATAAAGAAGAGAGAGAGACTAGACTAGTCAGAATAGAATAGAATGATGGAATGAAGATATAGAATAGAATAAGAGATTGGATAACCATTTGTCTGAAATGGTATAGGGTTTCCTGCCTAAACAGGGGGTTGGACTAGAAGACCTCCAAGGTCCCTTCCTTCTATTCTATTCTATTCTATTCTATTCTATTCTATTCTATTCTATGCTTCTCTATTCTCTATTCCTATTCCATTCCACTCTACTCTATTTTCTATTGTTCCGTTTTGTTCCATTCCATATTCTATTCTATTCCGTATTCCATTCCATGTTCTATTCTATTCTATTCTATTCTATTCTATTCTATTCTATTCTATTCTATTCTATTCTATTCTATTGGAATAGGAATAGGAATAGGAAAAGGGACAAAATAGAGAACTGAATGGAGATAGCCTGGCATAGCATAGAATAGCATGAGCTGCAAGGCGCCCTAGAGGTCTTCTAGTCCAGCCCCCTGCTCGGGCAGGACACCCTGTACCAGGGGTCTCCAACCTTGGCAACTTTAAGACTTGTGGACTTCAATTCTGGGAGCTGAAGTCCACAAGTCTTAAAAAGTTGCCAAGGGTGGAGACCCCTACCCTATACTCTTTCAGACAAGGCCCTTTAAGGTCCCTTCCAGCTCTGTTGTTCTCTTATTCACCCTGGCCTTCCCCCAGGTGGGGTGGGGGCTCCTTTCTCTGGGTCCCCCCCCCACCATCCTCCGCGACCACGATAAACACACCCACACCCACCCACCCTTTATGCAGGACCCTTCCGGGTTCCCCGTATTTTGCTTCCGGGGCGGAGGGTCACTTCCGGCGGCGGAGGCTGCCGCCCTGCTCTCAGGAGTCCTGTTGGGGGAGGGGGGGAGAGTTGCTCCGGCTTCGCGAGCACCATGAGCGGTGAGTGGGGCTGCCGGGGAGCGGGGATTTTGGGGGTCCCGCCTCTGGCTCGTGCCGAGGATGATGGGGAGGGGAGGAGGGAGGAGGAGGCGCTCTGCATATGCCCAGGGGCACCCTTGCCCATGGTTAGCCTTCCATCCCTTCTGCGGTCGGGGCTTCCCCGCTGAGCTGTCAAAAGCACCGCTGACCCGTGAAATTCCCTCGAAAGCTTCCCGGCGCTTGGCGTATGCTCAGAGGCACCCTGCCTTCCCCCCCGCCCCCCACCGCCCCCACTCGCTTTTGCTTCTTGCTTCGCTCGCTCTTCCCATGGGCAAGGGCGCTCTGCACTCTCTCAGAGGCTCTTTTCCTGCTTTGCGGGGTGACGGGCATTGCTGTTGCGGGGGGGGGGGGCGGCGGGGATGGGGTCGCAGGAAGCGCTCTGTACCCGCTCAGGAGGCTCTCTTGCCAAATTTTCTTTTTCAGGGTTTATGACGGGGCTCTTGGGCACTCTGTACCTGCTCAGAGGCCTTCTGGTTTGTTTTCCTTAAGTAGTTGAGATTCTGGGCACTCTTGGCGTGCTCAGAGGCAGTTTTCTGCAGGGGTTGAGGAGGTTTCGGGCACTCTGTAGCCGCTCAGAGGGTGTCTGCCAATGCTATTAAGGAGTTGATGTGGCCCTGGGCACTCTGCGCCTGCTCAGAGGCATTCTTCTAGTTTGCCCGAGGAGTTGAGTTTCTGGGCACTCTGCACCCGCTCAGAGGCTTTGCCAGTTTTCTTAAGGGCTTGAGGAAACTCCGGCCCCTTTGTCCCAATTCAGAGTCTCTCTCTCTCTCTCTGCCATTATATACTGCGCTTTCTCTTCTAATCATACAAATCTTTTGCCTTTTACCATTTTTTTTAAGAGGATGATGTGGCTCTGGGCACTCTGTATCCCCTCAGAGGCACTCTGCCACTTTTCTTAAGGGATTAATGAAGCTTTAAGCACTCTGACTTTGCTGAGAGTCTGTCAATTTTCTTAAGGTGTCGATATGGTTCTGGCCACTCTTTACTTGCTCAGGGGCGACTTCCTATTTCTCCCAAAGGTGCTTTTCCAAAAGAATAACTAGACTTTCTTGGTTTTTTCTTCTTCTCCCCTTGAAGTGGTTTGGCTTCCCCTCCAAGAATCTTCTTCAGTTCTGTTTAATTCAGTTCTTGGGAACTGAAGAAACTTCTTGGAGGAGAAGCGAAACATCTTCAAGGAAAAAAGAACGCGAGAAAGTCCAACTGCCTTTTGAAAAAGCAACTTTGGGACAACCATGACCTGGATGATTGACAATCTCCATAGATATCCTCCTATTGATCTTATTTCTTTTTACTTCTTCTGCACTTTCCCAGAGCTGTACTTGTTTTGCTTCGATTGTGAAAGTGGAAACAAAATGTATAAGTTAAGACTTTGGTTAAACTTCAGCTTGCTGTCTGAACTGGCCGTGAGTCAGTTTTTCAGAGTGAAATGACATGATGGTTTGCAACTGCCCTCTTTTATACTCCTGGTTGCAACTGCCTGGTGGATGTTGGTGGTGGATGTCCGGATGTGTAGTTACTTGACAATAGAATTGCTCAAGCGGGTTTTTTTTTTTTAATGGAACCATAAAGCGTGCACTCAGGCAGAAAATCCAGATTCATTTATTTGCACACTCACAAATGCATTCACCACTTTTGATAGCTTCACTTTTCACTTCAGCTACTTTAAATATTTGTTTACCTCTTGGTGAGGGAATCTGGTAGAAAGGATCAACATTTTTTTAAAAAAAATTTTTTTTAATTAATTTTCTATTGATTACATTTCTTAGTGCTTAATAAACACTGTGTTGTCAGGGAATTTAATTTGCTTAACAATACAAATTCCCTTCTTACTCTCCAAGCCCTTTTTCCCAAACATTGGTAAAATAAGTTCCATGTTTGATAATATTCTGTGTCTTCTTTCTGCTTGATTTTCAATATAAGTCTACCCATTTGTGCACAATCTAATAATATCTTCTTAATTATCTCTTCATCTTGCGGTATTTCTTCATTTTTCCAATATTGTGCAAAAGTAATCTTTTCTGCTGTTAAGACATGTGTGCACTCAGACAGAAAATACAGTTTCATTTATTTGCACACTCACAGATGCATTCAGTCACTTTTGATAGCTTCACTTTTCACTACAGTTACTTTAAATATTTGTTTACCTCTTGAGGAAATCTGGTGGAAAGGATCAACAGCATTTTGTGTGTGTGTGTGTTGTTGTATTTGAGTAACTTTGTTTCTCATGCTGATTTGATATTTTTACATTGTTTGCTTAATGTTGCTTAGTAAGCAAACTGCCTTGTATGAGTAAATGGATACTATAGTTTCAAATACCCTTTAACTCCTTTTGTAAATGGACTGCCAGAGATGAATTCCATCTGTTACTTTAGGAAAATATGTGGATCCCAGCATAATAATAAAAAAATCTCACGTTTTTAAAGAAAGACTTTGGTTTGCAGGCATGCTGTTATTACATTACAGTTTAAGTGACTTTTCTCCTACGTTCCATTGAGAATATATCAGAATTTCACTGTGGTATCCATAGCACCAACTGAGAAGCAGTGGCTTAGAAGATGCTCTTAATTGAACACTTCATGTGTTTAATCCTCCTCCCTTCTGTTATATTGAAAATTACAATCTGTTGGCAAACAGCCTTAATTTCTTTTTTCCTTTTTACCCCATATCAAGAAGAGAATATCATGGGAACCAAGGGCTTTTGGCAAAATGGAGATATTATTCCTAATATAATTTTGCGAGTCATGTACTCTGGAGCAGAGACAACTCATCTAAACACAGCAATTTGATACCTGTACTTTGCGTAGAGTCATCCAATGTACTCTAACTGAATTGTTGATGTGTTGAGGCTTGTTTGGCATTTAGGAATAAAAGGCACAGCAGCTGAGTAAGGATGAAAAGTGGTAGACGTAGCAAGACAGCAATTGTGATATCAGAAATGAGCTGTTTTGTCTTTCCTTCCTCCTACCCCTCTGCTTCCTTGAAATAGTTAAGGAATAATTGGTAACTTATACAGAAATCAGGTCTGACCAGAAGTCCAAAGTTGGAATCTGTAGTTCTCAGAAATCATACAAGTGTGACAGAATGCAAGATTAGCAATTCAGCTAACTGGCGCTATGGAACAGAATGGATGTTTCTGATTATTCGGCCATTAATAACAGTCTCCATAAGTGCTGATTAGGTTTTCGGTTCACAATCTTTCTTGTCCTACTTGAAAACCCTGTAGATTAATTTTGAGACACTTAAATGTGAAGACGTTGGTATACATTTTGCCTGTATATAATTTTTTTGCGCTTCCCACAGATCTCTAACTAATAATGATGTACCAAATATTTTGAATTTGAAGCACCCTGTTTGGAGCTTTTAGTGTGTGCTTTTTCAAATTGAAAACAGCGTTCTAACCTTACGGGAAGAATTACGACACACTTCTGACAATTCCAGAAAAGTTTCCAAGCTCAAAATAGCCTCGTGTTTTGTGCTTGAAATTCCTGTTTCAGATTGGAACCCTGATGTTGTGTTGATCAGAAAACTTCTTTTAAAATAGGATTCCTTTGGTAGATTTGTGAACCGCCCAACAAAAGCCTGTTTGAAAACAAAAGCAACTGATTGGAACCCAAAATGGAGAGTTTCATGCTTGGCTCTTTGGAACTGGAAACATATTCTCCATCTCTATTTGATTGGCCCTTGGGTGGGGTGGAGGGAAGTGTGATAAGTTTTTAGTGTTTGTTGGTTTAAAACATTTATCCAGTTGCCCATCTTATAACCAACTCTGAGTGGCTCCTAATCAAAACTGAAAACAACATAAAAGCCATAATAAGGCTATTATAATATAATAAAAATGAAGCGCATTTAAAATAACAAAAACGTGGCTCTGTCATCTAGCCTTTGGTTCAAGCACTTGGAGGCAGAGGGAGATCTTCAAAGCTTTACAGATGATTAGGAAGGTCGAGGCCTGGCAGTCTTAAAGTGGGTGTCCCATGGGGTAGGGGCTGCCATGCAAAAAGGAAGCTTCGTAGCTCCCACCAGATGGCAGTTTTTAGAGGAAGGAACCAGGAGCATGCCATTTCTATCTGTTCTGGTTGGATGGTACAGGTAGTCCTTGACTTATTGACGTCCTCTCATGACAGTGTGGTATGCTGGCTTGACAGCCGTGGATAGAAAGACATTACAGAGAGTGGTGAGCATACCACAAGACATTGTGGGCTGTTCCCTGATACCACTAGATGACCTCGCTAGGGCTTGCTGCCTTAGAAGAGTGAGGAAAATCCTCACATCCCGGGCAGCACTTCTGCACTTTCCTCTTCCTCTTCCTCCCTCTCCCTCCCTCTCTCCCTCCCTCCCCCTCCCTCTCTCTCTGCCTCTCTGCCTCTCTGTCCCTCCCTTCCTTTCTGTCTCTCTCTTTCCCTCTCCCTCTCTGTCCCTCCCCCCTCCCTCTTTTTCTCTGTCTCTCTCTCTCTCTCTCTGTGTATCTGTTTGTAGAAATAGTTCAATTAGCTTCCAAAGAACTGGGATTGTCTTGGAGAAGAGGAAGAAAAAAACAACCCCTGGTTTTGCAAAGTCATGTTTCATTCATTCTCACCTAATTGGAAATGGAAAGGATATTCAATATATCGTAACACGTGTGTTCTTGAATTTTAGGGCTGCAGAACAGTGCTGCCCGAAGACAGTTTTTACTTGAGCGCTTACTGGATGCAGTTAAACAGGTGAGAAATTGAATGTTTACCTGTTTGAAGTTACGATGACACTGGGGGGGGGAAGGGGGGGCCTTGTGTCCAATTCTCACCCTTCACAGCTTCACAGCATCTCACGCTTCCTTCCCTTCTTGTTTTTTTAAAAAAGAAACCTGATGTTTAAAATTGCGTGTTTGTGCAAACTGTTGAGTACATGGAAGTTTATCCCAGCCAGCTTTGTTGCTAACGCGCAGACTTCGTCTTGCAGTGCCAGATCCGGTTTGGAGGAAGGAAAGAGATCGCTTCTGATTCAGATAGCAGGTAAGTTTGAAACAAGATTTTTTCCCCTCCCCCAAATGAGAAGTTCAGTCTGCAGGGTCTGCAGGTTTGATGGTAGGCATGAAGCCTCAAGAGAAGCTGAGAACCTCTGCAACGGAGGAGGATCACCAGGATCTTTTCAGTACCTTATTTTATATTCCTCAAACAAATCTTCCCATGATTATTGTTGGTTGGCGTTGTAATTTCTTGCCAGTTCTGGCAGGAACTGCCCCAGTAACTGAAGTATTTGTCTTAAAAATAGACTTCTTCTTGTTATGGTCCACTAAGTCACGTGCCTCCTGAAGACTATGAGTCCATGTGGTTTTCAGAAATGGTTTCTCATTGCCTTTTTCCCTGGGGCTGAGAGAGAGAGAGGGACTGGCCTACAAGCATCCTAACAATTCATTTCTAATGGAGCGGCTGAGCCAAGGCTTTTAACACAGAGGTGTCCAACCTTGGCAACTGTAAGACCGTGGATTTCAACTCCCATAATTCCCCAGCCAACCAGCCACCCCTCCCTCTTCATGTCTGGCCTCCCTTGCCACTTTTTTCAGCTTATAGGAGATGCAGTTAGTCCAAACATCTGGAGATGGTTTGGTGGGGCATCTAACCTGTGACTCGATGATGACCCAGACAATTTGATCAATTCCAAAAGATGTCTTTAAGCAAGAGACATCATCTTTAGCAAACCTCCCCTCCTCTTCTGTCCTTGTCATCCTCTTTACCTTGTTCCAAACTGCAAGATGGAGGAGCATTTGAAAATAAAAGTGATAAAATACAATTGCTCGTGCTTGTTCTGGGAATCCCTTTACAGTTTACACCACAGGTATTAATTCACAGCAGGGAATGAATTCATCTTATGTGTGTGTGAGAGAGAGAGAGAGAGAGAGAGAGAGAGAGAGAGAGAGAGAGAGAGAGAGAAGAGAGAGGAGAAAGAAAGAAAAGAAAGAAAGAAAGAAAGAAAGAAAGAAAGAAAGAAAGAAAGAAAGAAAGAAAGAAAGAAAGAAAGAAAGGAAAGAAAGATGGTTTATATCTCTGCGCCTCCTTGCAAATTCTTTATGAAGCCAAATTCCCATTAAGTTTTGAAGAAGTTGAAGTAAGAAGGTTTTACACCCCTTAGTTTCTCTTCTCTGTTTTTGGAGTTAGGGACATAATACTTACCAATAATTTTCAGGGGATTTCTGTTGTTATGGTGTGGTTACATCCCGTCTGTTTCTCCAGAAAAGCAGTTGCGCTTTGAAGTCTTGTTTCTCTTCTTCTTCTGTTTCCTTTTCACGTCATGGCTGTTATAAAATGAAGCTGCAGGCGGAGACGGTTTTTGCCTTGCAGTACATAGTCAGCTTTTAGAAAACCTTTAGGCCCTTGTTAGGAAATCTATAAACAGAAATTAGGAAGCGAGGATTGTAACTCCGTAACTCTGGAGCGGGAGTTACCCTTGGCTAGGTTCACTGAATGTACGGTTTGAACGTGGTCCTTTCCAAGGGTCGGATTTCTACCGGTTCAGACCGGTTCTATAGAACCGGTCGTTACGATTCTGCGCAGTTCGGAGAACTGGCAAATCGTACCCCTGGCTGGCCCCGCCCTTCTCTGCCCGCCCCTCCCCTCCCAGTCAGTCTTTAGCGCGCATGCCCGACATCGCTGACTGCATTCTCCGCCCAGTCCCTTCTTAAGTTATTTCTTTTTTTCCCCGCCCGACGATCAGCTGCTCCGATGATCAGCTGTGCCCAGATCCCACTTGCTGTCTTACTGCTTCACCTGGGAGGCTTCCCTGAGGCCCAGGAGGCAAAAAGGAGCAAGGGGGGGGGCGCGTGTGGGGATGTGGGCGTGGGGCTGCACCTCTCCCAGGCTCCATTTTTTTTTGCCTTCCTGGGCCCCAGGGAAGCCTTCTGGGAGCAAAAACGCCCTCCCTTCGCCCCTTTTTGCCTCCTGGGCAAAAAGAATGGCGGGGGTTTGCTGCAAAAAAAGAAGAAGCCACGCCCATCCAGTCACATGGCCACACCCACCTAGCCACACCCACAGAACCGGTTGTTAAACAATTTGAATCCCACTCCTGGTCCTTTCTTTTCTTTTTCTTTTTTTAAACAAATTTTATTAATTTTCAGACAATACACAAACAAAACATAAAACATAAGAACATAGAACATCTTTTCTAAAAACTGCTTAACAAAACAAATAAAACATCTTATTTAAGTACAACATAATTCTAAATTATCACGTTTCCACACACAATTTAATATGCATCTTATATATTCAACTTCATATCTTATTACTCTTTTCCAACTTCTCACTGTTTCTTCCTTTATTTCTATTCAATTTTATTCATTAAACTTATACTTTCATCTATTTCATATTACTATATTTCGTATTATTACTGTTTCATATGTTCTTATCCAACATCATTAATCCTCAATAAACAAACATAAACAAACAAAATACATAACATAAAAACATAAAACTTCTTTTTAGAAGTTCTAAAAACTTCATCCTTTCTAAAAACGAACAAAAGACAGAGGGGATTCTCTCTTCTCATCCTAGGCTGGTGTTTCTCAGCTCTGAGAACTTTGAGTTGGGTGGACAACAACGCTCAGATTTCCCCAGCCAGCTTAAAATTTCCAAGGTTGAAAAACACTGATTCAGGCGCCAAAAAGGTTCGCCATCACTGGGACATTTTGAAAAAAATACTCCTTAGGCCTATAAAGAGAATTTGTATAAGATGTTTTACAGGTGGCATCTATCCCCAATGAGAATTTGCTAAGATGTTTGAAGATAAGTCGGCGAAGTGTTGGAAATGCCAGAAGTTACCAGGATCATATTACCATATGTGGTGGACATGCACAGAGACTAAAAAGTGTTGGGCTAAAATACACATGTGGCTGGAGAAGATGATAAAACAACCTATAGACTTAAAACCAGAGACATTTTTATTGGGAATTTTGCCTGAGGGATACAACAAAGAAATAATGTATTTGATTATTAATATTTTAACAGCAGCTAGGATTGTATTTGCACAAAATTGGAGAAATGAAAAAATTCCAACAGAAGAGGAAGTAATTAAGAAAATAATGGAATGTGCAGAAATGAGTAGATTAACAATGGCGATTAGAGAACAAGAAGAAAAAGACTATTATAAAATTTGGAATCTATTTTATGAATGGTGGATAGAAGAGTAAAGAATTGAATTATATAGGTATAGTATAACATATTGTTACTGATAAATAGATGAGTTAGCGTAAGGAAATGAACTTGAAATATATTATTGAAAGTTAAGGATTTAAAAGTTAAGGTTAATAGAATAAGTGACATGTGATACAAAATATTGATAAGAACAACAGACGAACACAGTACAGAAGCCTGATGATGGCAGATGAGATTCTGCCGAAACGTTGCTACAACTTTAAAAGCACAACTATAATGACGTGGGAAAATACAAACAATAAACAAAGCTGAATACCATACGAACAATTATAAATATATACAAGTTAAATATGTATGATATTATTTTGTGCATGAAGAAATATGTACTCAACTGACACTGTGGAACAGAAAGAAGGTTTTATGTTTGTTTTTGTTGTTGTGATAAAAATAAAAAACTTTTATTTAAAAAAAAAAGTACTTCTTCCCTTCCCTCTCTCCCAACGTAAAACCGTGCAAGGAGGAGTCCCTTAATCCATGCCCGTTTGAGATTTGACCGTGTCTCCTGTGCAGCCTCTTCCCACGCCAAGTTTGAACAACTGTACCACCTTGGCATCGCCAAGCACCGGTTCACCCCTATTGCCTTTACAAATTAGCCCTCGGCAGTGGAGGGATTCAGATTTTTTTACTACTGGTTCTGTGGGTGTGGCTTGGTGGGCATGGCTTGGCTTGGTGGGCGTGGCTTGGTGGGCGTGGCAGGGGAAGGTTACTGTAAAATGCCCATTCCCTCCCCACCCCACTAACCTGCTTTCCAGGTCGGTTCTCCTGTGCAGGGCAACCAAAGAAGACCCAGCCGATCAGCTGGGACTCAATGGGAGGCAGAGAATAGATGGGGTTGGCAGGGCCAGTCAGAGGTGGGATTTGCCGGTTCTCCGAACGACTCAAAATTTCCACTACCGGCTGAATACCACCTCTGGCCCTCGGTCTCTGCTTCCCTCCATTTTGCACAACATTTCCCATTCCATTTGCGGTTGTTTTTCAGAGTCACATGCCTCTGTGCGCAGTTTGAGTCCGTCCTTCAGCATGGTTTGAAGAGGACCCGGGGGTTAGCTTTGACCGCCGCCGCCATCAAGCAAGTCACCGGTTTCTCCAGTAAAACTGAAATGGGTAAATTCAGCCTTCTAGCATGCTTGCCTCTCCCTCATTCTCGCCCCCAGCCCCCAAAAGCTTCCTTCTGTGCCAACTGAACTCATTTCAACAGCATCGCGGGGAGGAAAAAGACGATGACTGTTTCTACCTGAGTTGAAGCTTGGTTGGGCCTCCTTATGATGGTTATTGTTTCCCATGTTGGGCACATCTCTTCTGTTGTGGTTGTGTGCCTGGGGGTGCTCTTTTCGGGGGCGGGGGGAACACTTGGCTGTGGATCTCTTTCCTAAAAATAGAATAGAATAGAATAGAATAGAATAGAATAGAATAACAGAGTTGGAAGGGACCTTGGAGGTCTTCTAGTCCAACCCCCTGCCTAGGCAGGAAACCCTACACCACTTCAGACAGTTATCCAATATCTTAAAAACTGATTAATTGTTCTGTCAGAGTTGCGATATTGAGATGGATAGCCAAACTTCAAGCGTACTTGTGAATCTACTTTTTTCTCCCCAGAATCCATATTTTGGTACTATGTGAAAGAAGTTCTTAATAAACACGAACTGCAACGTTTCTATTCCCTGAGAAACATCACTACGGATACAGGTCGAGGACGGGCTTGGCTACGCTGTGCTCTCAATGAACATTCCCTAGAAAGATATTTGCATATGTTGCTTGCAGATAAAAACCATCTTAGGTAAGTTTTCTAAATGTCCCTCTTCATGGGCATGGTTTTGGAAACGGGATTTTTAGCTAGATGTAGTTCTTAGTAGAAGAGAATATTTGTAGCTCGTGGTTGAACTGGGGGGTTTCTCTGAGCTTGGTTGCTTTCTGGCAGACATTTCATTACCCAAATACGTAACATCATCAGTGCTGGAAGGGAGTGGAGTTTGCAGGAGGAGGAGGAGAAGGAGGAAGAAGAAGAAGAGGAAGACTGTGGGGTCCTTGATGCTCTGTGAGCTTAGTTGTTTTCTAGCAGACGTTTCATTACCGAAATAGGTAACATCATCGGTGCTGGAAGGGAGTGGAGTTTGCAGAGGGAGGAGAAGGAGGAGGAGGAAGAAGAAGAAGTGGAAGAGGAGGACTGTGGGGTTCTTGATGCTCTATGAACTGAGTTGTTTTCTAGCAGACATTTCATTACCCAAATAGTTAACATCAGCAGTGCTAGAAGGGACTTGAGTTTGCAGGGAGAAGGAAGAGGAGGAGGAGGAGGAGGAGGAGGATCTCTGCGCTTGGTTGTTTTCTGGCCGATGTTTCATTACCAAACTAGGTCACAGCATCAGTGCTAATAATAATAATAAAACGAATATTTGCCATTTGTCTCAAATTGTATTGGCTCTCCTGCCATGGGCAAAAAATTTGGACTAGGAGACCTCCAAGGTCCCTTCCAACCCTATTACAGGTAGTCCTCAACTTATGATAGTTGAGCCCAAAATTTCATCTGCTAAGCAAGACAGTTGTTATTTTCTTTTTTTCTTTTTTCTTTTTAACCCTGCCTTTTTGTCTTCAGCGTCTTCTATGAAGACTGGTCCTTCTTGATGGACGAAGAACGATCCAGTATGATTCCCACCATGGCAGCTGGTAAGCATGGCCCCAACGTCTTAGGACCAAGCCAAGGCAGCTTTAAAAGCTTCTGGGTTCCTTCGTTTGTCTAACTATCATTGAAGCAAATCACCTCAGCTGCACCCTACGGAATAATCTGCAGCAAGGGTTTGTGTACTGACCTGAAGTACACAGTGTGGTTTACAAGCCATAATAGCTTCACTTGGGAACTAACAATCACTGCGGATCATGCCGTCCAGCAGTGGGATCCGACCAGGGGTGGAATTCTACTGGTTCTCATCTGTTCGATAGAACCGGTTGTTAACTTTCTAAGCAGTTCGGAGAACCGATTGTTGGAAGAAATCTCCTTTTGTTTTTTTTCCACCCTTTTTACTCTCTTGGCAGTATGCCTAGACTTAATGTCTCCAAAGTAGGTTCTTTTTTCCCCTTTACTGGTACTTTCTTAAAGGGGAAGGGTTGTTTTAAGCTTTTTACAGTGCTGTTGGGAGGAAATACTCCCCCGTTGGAGTTAGCACTTTGGAGAAATAATTGAATAACAAAACAGAGCTGCCAGAAAGAAGCTTTTAATGACAAGGAACCAAGATGAGTGACATTCAACAAGGCTTCTTGGCTAGCTAGAAAGATTGACATTCAAGCGTGAGTTTACATACCCTTTTTGAATTTTGGTCTAAAACTGGTGGCCATTTAAAGTTACAATGGCACTGAAAAAAGTGACTTATGACCATTTTTCACACTTACGACCATTGCAGCATCCCCACTGTCATGAGAGGCCAGGCGAGGAGAAGCGCCCCTCGATGTGAGTGACCACATCAAGTTGGCCACGCCCAGCCAGTCACATGACCGCCAAGCCATGCCCACCAACTAAGCCACACCCACAGAACCGGTTGTTAAAAAAAATTTGAATCTCACTCCTGGATCCTACCTGTTTTATTACCGGTTTGGTGACGGTGCACCCGCGCACCTAATACGTGCACACAGCTTTCCCCACAATGGCTGAGAAAATAAAGAAGAGAAAAGCAGAGGTGGGAGGGCCGATCCTGCGCTTTTCTCTTCTTTCTCATCTCAGCTGATCGTGGGAAGCTTTTTTTTACAACCAGTTCGGCCGAACCAGTCCAAACCGGTAGCCTACCACCGCGGACAACGTCTCTTCTTGGAACTCAATAGTCCCATTGGAATCAATTCAGGCTGACCCTAAAAGGTTGTTGTTGTTGTTTTCTGTTTCTGCTTTATACCAAAGGGCTGAACTCGATTCTTTTTGCAATCAACATCGACAATAAGGATTTAAATGGACCGAGCAAATGCCCACCCTCTGTCTCCGACCTTCTCAAGGAATCCACCCAGAACGTGACCTCTTTGCTGAAGGAATCCACCCAAGGGGTCAGCACCCTCCTCCGGGAGATCACATCTTCCTCTCCCGTTTCCATGCTAATCAAATCGGATCAGGATGCTGACCTCCTACCTATTTTATCCAAGAGTGTCAGTGGCGGTACGTGCTCTTTGCTTAATGACCGGTGGCTTCGGGACTGTTCAAAGTGGGAACAGCCCCTTCCCTCCCCAAAGTGACTTACGACCGGATTCTGAAGTTCTGACAGCTGCACAGACTCACCCCACCTGCAGTCCCACGACCACATTACGAACACTTGGCAACTGGCTAATGTTTATGGCTAGTTACTGTGTTCTGCAGTCATGTGAACATGATTTAACAGTGTATTTTGCCAGTTTCTTGATTCACTTAATGACCATGATGTTTGCTTAATGATCGCCACAAAAAAAGGCATAAATTCAGGTCAGGTCATGTTTACATTTACATATACATATACATATACATATATATACACATACACATACACACACACACACACACACACACACATATATAAATATCTCTATCTTCATAATGTCTATCTATCTCTCTATCTCTCTAATCTCTAATATCTCTCTACAATATCTATCTAGGTCCCTCCCTCCCTCCCTCCCTCCCTCCCTCCCTCCCTCCCTCCCTCCCTCCCTCCCTCCTCTCTCTCTCTCTCTCTCTATATATATATATATATATATATATATATATATATCTCATATCTATCTACTTATCTGTCTGTCTATCCATCCATCCATCCATCCATCCATCCATCCATCTATCTACTGTATCAGCTATATCTATTTATCTATCTATCTATTTATCTATCTATCTATCTATCCACAGACATACGTACATACATACATAAAAGTAAGACATTGGGATCCAAGCAGTTTCATATGTTGAAGGAGAGAATGCAGCTTTATTATCCTGGTTCTATGAATATTGTAGACCAAAATTTATCTGTGTAAACTGAGAAAAAGAATAGCTTATTGCCCTGCGATTAAAGCATTCCACCACAAGTTAACCCCTTGAACTCAGTTTGGACATCCCATTCCCATTCAAAAATAGTAGAACAGTCCTAATCTTGCAAGCCCTTTGGGTTAAGGCTGGGGTATCTAACCTTGGCAGCTTTAAAATCCCTATGGACTTCAAACTCCCAGAATTCAATTCCCAGCATGGCTGGCTGGGGAATTCTGGGGGTTGAAATCCACAGGTCTTAAAAGTTGCCAAAGTTGGACTCTCCACCCCCCCGAGTTAAAGTCTTCCTTTTGGGTCCTCCTTTCCTTCCTTCAGATTTAAAATGCCGGAAAGATCGCACGAAGAAAAAGAAGAAAGTCACAAAAATCATTTCGTTCGATGATGAAGAGGGCCTCCTTTTGGGGACCCCCATACGGGGGACAGCGGCAGGGGAAGACTCCGAAGATGGCTGCGACAGACTGTCAGCCTCGGCAGCTTCTTCGGTAACTGAACAGATGGATCTTCTGCCCGGCAACCAGGAAGACACGTCGCTGAAACATCATTCTGAGTACCTGAACGGAGACTGCAGCTACCTGAAACTAGATGTCAAAAGCATAGATGATGAAGAGGCCGAAGAGAACGAGGAGAACCACACCAGAACATTGAGGAACCACAGTGTGATGGAAGACGCACAGGTGCTCGCAAAGTGAGTCTGGATCAAATACAGGTAGTCCTCGCTTAATGACCGTTCGAGTTTACGATGGATATCCCCCCCCCCCCCACAAGATACTCATTATCTGTCCTTGAAATTACAATTCCCCCTGGTGGTTATGTAATTGTCAGATGTGCCACAACTTAAACCTCCAAATTAAAAACAACAACCCTTGGCTTCATTTGTAGAGAAAGGTATAGTTTATTATATTTATTATATTTTATTTATTTATTTATTTATTTATTTGATTTGATTTGATTTGATTTGTCAATTGCTTACAAGATAACAGGTATAAGTATAAACATAGTTATGAATACATGAAATGAGTACGTATAAGAAAAATAAAAAAGAAACAATAGGACAGGGACGGTAGGCACGTTAGTGCGCTTATGCACGCCCCCTACAGTCCTCTTAGGAAAGGGGTGAGGTCAATAGTAGAAAGTCTAAGGTTAAAGTTTTGGGGTTTGGGGAAGAAACCACAGAGTCAGGTAGAGTATTCCAGACATTGACCACTCTGTTGCTGAAGTCGTATTTCCTGCAATCAAGTTTGGTGCGATTAACCTTGAGTTTGTATCTGTTGTGTGCTCTTGTGTTGTTATGGTTGAAGCTGAAGTATTCATTGATTGGTAGGACATTGCAATGTATGATTTTATATACTATACTTAGATTAGAGATCAAGTGCATTGCAGTAGTGCAAAGCCAGAACTGAGAATCACGAGCCCAAATCCCTAAGTTGTACTTTTCCCTCTTTAACTACCTCTCATTGCCCACCCTGGTGTAACCAATCAGGTTCAGGCAAGATGTATTCATAGCGATCAGTCTGAGTGCAGTTTGGTATGTGGTCCCTCTCCTTCCAGCTACGAACCAGTTTGACATGCGGCCCCCCCTCCTTCTTCTGGCTGGCAGACCTTGAGGCAGCATCTCAGCCCTTACTTTCGCTTCCCCAGGCATTCCTCCATCCCTTCTCTCTCCCCGCAGCCTGTCATTGCATAGCAGCAAAGCACAGACAAGCCTAAGGTGGCAGATGCTAGTACTAGCTAGCATTTCATCTACTTGGCAACCAGCTCATATTTACATCGTGCTTTCACATGATCATGATTTGCAATGTTTTATTGCCAGTTGGTGATGTTTTTGGCCAGTGTCCGGCGAAAATCACTGCCTTCAGGAGATTGAGTTGAGCTAACTTGCTTGGGTGACTTGGGTTTGCTCAATGAGAGTTGTTTTACAACTGTTGCAAAATTGAGTCGGGTCCCATGGTGGCTCGTTGAACAGCGTCAGTGACTTACGGCCAAAATTCCAGGCTCAGTTGTGGTTGTTAAGTGTGGTTGTTACCTCTAGAGACATTTTTGTGCCTTAATTCAAGTATGGGCTGTTCGTTTATGGTATCCTGTGCTTTGTCACATATGTGAGAAACCCCCAGAATCTGCCTCCTTTTATTCCCTTCCAGGTTTTGCCTTAGAAATCGAACAACCACTTTTGAGAATTCGTTAAATTTTGTTGTCAGGTTTCCAAGTGATGAAATCCATTTTAAAAAGAAAGAACAAAGTCCATCTTCCAAGACAATTTCTTTTATTTAGAAAAGCATCAAATTGGCAAAGTCCGTGGTAATTCCGGATCTGACACAACGCGGAATTACCCCACAATATTAGAAGTTAGAAACAGCCCCCAAAAGTCACATTCTCCAAAAGAAGTAATTCAACGTTGCCTGATGTCATAAATCTGCACCTCAAGGGGCCTGAGCATGGTCAGCTCATTTTCCCACGGGAAGAAGAATCACCTAGCCTAAACAATTCTCTCTATTTCTACTACTCCCCCCTTAGGAATGTGGCAAGCCTGAAACCCTTCCCCTCATGACCGCCAAAGAAAAAATAAGAAAAAGAATATATACTATATACTAAACCTAACTAAAATGGCTACACATATGTCAATTTCGGGCTTCACATTTGTAGCCTTTGAACTTAACATTTCATAGAAAGGCCACCATGTAGATTGACCAGTAGTGACCAACCTTGGCCATTTTTAGACTTGTGGACTTCAACTCCCAGAATTCACCCAGCCAGCTAAGCTGGCTGGGGAATTCTGGGAATTGAAGTCCACGGATCTTAAAGTGGCCAAGGTTGGACATCCCTGTGTTAGATTAAGTCCTTTTCCACCACTTACTATTTGGGGGGTTTGTCTTAATTAACTAGACCCGCTGAAGGTGTGATGTCCCATTCGCTGGTTTGCACGGGGACGCCTCTACAAGTGCTGAACGATGACGCGGATGAATTGTTCCCAGTCAACGCTGTGGGTTCTTTCTCCCAGAGTGGTAAGTAGGTTTGATACCACTTACATATCCTCCTGCGAGTCCCTTGGACTGCAAGGCCATTCAATCGGTCAGTCCTATAGGAGATCAACCTTGACTGCTCTTTAGAAGGCCAGATCCTGAAGATGAAACTCAAAGACTTTGGCCACTTCATGAGAAGGAAGGACTCTCTGGAGAAGAGCTTAATGCTGGGAACGATGGAGGGCAAAAGAAGAAGAAGGGGACGGCAGAGAAGGAGGGGGCTTGTGATGACCTGGGGTGTGGCACAAAGGCAACACAGTCAGATAATCAACAGGAGTCCCTTTAATATCTCCAACTTTGCCCCCAGTGTCCAGGTTATCTTCTGGCTGGAGAAAATCTCTCCCAGGAACAGCCTTTGACTGCAGGGAATCAAGTCCAAAACAGGGTCAACAAAAACTGTAATTTTTAAGTCCAATCAAGCCAAACTGAGGTAATTACTTTGGCAGGGCAGGAGCAAGAATTTCAGACGTGAAGGCATGGCAAAACTCACATGGTTGGAAAGATGCCAGGAACACAGATAAGCAAAGACAACACAGGATAAAGTCACGTTTGCTCCCAGCAGCTGCCGTAGTTAGCATGCATCTCTTTTAAATTCCCAGGTGTGCCTAATGAAGGGAATCGGCGCCCTTTCCTCCCCCGTAAGCCACCCAACTCACGTTGCTCCCTTCTCCGTTCCTTCCTGCATGCCCTAGGATGAAGAGGGGGTGGACCTGGGTCTTTCTCTGAACTCCCTCTCCCTTGTTCTACCTCTCCCCTGATCTGCCCAGCCGGCCTTTGCCCTTCCCCAGTTTCCTCCACAGCCAACGGAGCCACACTCCTACTCCCTGTCAGCTGTTCATCCTCCTCCTCGGATCCAGACTCCGGGCTTGTCAGGGCTGGATGGATTCCCGGAAGCAGTTGGTGTGAGCTTAAATGGACTCTGGAGGATGGCAGAGGACAGGAAGGCCCGGAGGAACGACTTTGCAACTAGCAAAAACAACAACATCCCCACTGTGGTCTCAAAGGGGCTTTTTCCGATTTGGCAACTGGGCTTTCTTGTTTTTGTTTTTTTAATGTTTTCCTTTGAAAACGTTTCGCTTCTTTTCTAAGAAGCTTCCTTCAGAACTGACCATCACGCCATCTCTGTGGTCACTTGATCAGAATTGAGTTGCTTGGCAACCAGGTGGCCCTTGACTTATAACCAGCCGTTCTTTTAGTGACAAAGTTACTAAAAGTTCTAAGTTACAATGGCACTGAAAAAAAGGGAATTACGACCGTTTCCATTGCAGCATCCCCAGGGGCATCCCGGGATCCAAATTCAGAGGTTTGGCAACTGGCATGTACTTATGACAGTTGCAGAATTTCAGGGTCACGTGATTCCCCTTTTGTGACCTCTGACAAACAAAGTCAATGGGGGAGAAGCCAGTTTCACCTGACAACTGCAGTGATTCACTTAACAAGTGCGGCAAGAAAAGTCGTAAAAATGGGGCAAAACTCACTTAACAACCGTCTTGTTGTTTAGCAATGGAAATGTTGAGTTCAGTTGTGGTTGTAAATCCAGGACTATTTATAGTCAAGAACTGGGTTGTTTTTTTTAGCAACTACGTTCCTAACTTCTGCCAGCATTTTATTGTTTAAGTTGCATAATATAGGAACTTTTTTTTTTTTAAAAAAAGAATTCTATGCCAGCTAGTCGTTTTATATAAATTATGCTTTTATTTCCTTCCCATGCCATTCATTATGGGGAATTCCAACGCAGCGGACAATTTAGACCATGAATTATTAAAAAATCTAATAGAAGAGAAGAAAGCCATTATGCAGCGGCCATAAAAGAAAAGAAAGCAATAATAAAATTCAATTATGCCCAGGATAAGTTGGTTGAGGAGAGTTTATGTTTAGGACATTAGAGCTTATACGAGGAAGGTTAGGCTTCGGGGCTATAAAATTGTAGGAAGAAAAGTTTTTTAACCCATTTGTTTTCATTTCCCATTTCCCTAGCACCCAATATTCTGATCCCTGGCTATAAAAGCTCTGAAGGAGGGTAGCCAAAGGAGGTCTGAAGACATAACCAAGCTGACCATCTAAAACTAGGTTTTCAAATAGCATTAAGCTATGGTTTGTTTAACCATGACCTTTGGGATAAAACAGCCATTGTCTGGGTTTACAAAGGAGGCTGCTGCGAAGCCGAACAAATCACATCCAGGTTGTGCAACCCGTCAGTAATTTTACTCCTTGCAGTAATCATCATTGGAGTGACCTTGCTCCATGTTGAAGGTGTTGGCTGTAACACTTAATTCTTGGCAAAGGAGGTTTTCGATGTTAAATAAAGGAGTACGATAAATTTCAGCATCCAGATTTTAGAATAGAATAGAACAGAATAGAATAGAACTTTATTGTCAATTTAAATGTACACTAATCAGCATATATTAAAATGAAATGAGAAAGGAGAAGGGGAGGGAATAGAATGGAATAGAAGACAGTAGAGTAGAGCAGAGTAGAGTATGGAATAAAAATAAAACAGACAATAGAGGAGAGTAGAGTAGAGACTAGAGACTAGAGAGTAGAATAGAGTAAGAGTACAGAGTAGAGTAGAGTAGAGTAGAGTAGAATAGAATAGAATAGAATAGAATAGAATAGAATAGAATAGAATAGAATAGAATAGAATGTAGGACAGGACAGGACAGGACAGAATTCTTTATTGGACGCACAAGGAATTTGTCTCTGGTGCATAAAGTCACAGTGTACATAAAAGCAACAAGTAATAAGCATTTAGTTTGCAGATGTTGCAGAAAGAGAGTGGTGTTAATGTATGGCAGCTAAAAACCAGAAAGAATTTAGTAACAACTTTTCCAAGTAACATTTCTTTTTTCTCAAGGTATACATTTTAATGGAAAGCTTACACCTTTTAATAAGACTTGTTAGTTGGAAAAAATGCTGCCAGACTCCTTCCGGTGTTTAATTTAATGTATTGTTATTTCTCCACCTCGAAATTTTCATCCGGAGGGGAATTTCTCCGACACAGATGAATTTGGAGTGGAATTTAACAAGTCAGCAGACAAAAGAGAATGTGTTGTGATAGCAGAATAGCAGAATAACTGAGTTGGAAGGGACCTTGGCGGTCTTCTAGTCCAACCCCTTGCTCAAGCAGGACACCCTGAAAGACAAATGGTTGTCAGATGTCTTCTTAAAAATCTGCAGTTATTGGAGTATGCACAACTTCTGAAGGCAAGCTGTTCCACTGATTAATCGTTCTCTCTTTCAGGAAATTCCTCCTTGATTCCAAGTTGCTTCTCTTCTTGATTAGTTTCTATTTGTTGCTTCTTGTCCTGCCTTCAGGTGCTTTGGAGAATAGCTCTTGTTAGTGGCAGCTTCTTAGATAATTGGAAGAGTGCTTTCATATCTCCCCTAGTCCTTCTTTTCATTAGTCCAGGCCTACCTAGTTCCTGCAACCATTCATTTAAAATCAACAACGAAGATGTATGGGCAATCAGAACCCAAATTTATATTACATTCTAGCACAGGGGTCTTCAGACTTGACAGCTTTTAAGACTTGTGGACTTCAACTCCCATAATTCCTCCTCCAGGCATGTTAGCTCAGGAATGCTGGGAGTTGGAAGTCCACAAGTCTTAAAGGTGTCAAGTTTGAAGATCCTTGCTCTAGCAAGTGGGAACTTGCTTCTTTTCCATCCTTCAGCTGCTTTGGAGAATAACTTGACCCCCTCTTCTTTGTGGCAACCCCTTAGATATCGGAACCCTGCTATCATGTCACCCTTAGTCCTTCTTTTGTGTGTATGTGTGTAGAGTTGAAAAAGGGAAGAACTATAAGTCTAGGAGGATAATATGCCAAACTTTTACTAACATATACCTTTCTATCGGCTACTTTAGAAAACCTGGAAGACGGCAATGAACATGAAAATGCAGATTTTTCAGTAGAATTGACTCAGAGCAATGCTGAATTGCACTACAGGTAATTAACTTATAAATTAAAAGGTCGTTCAACAAAATCACCAACCCACAGATAGTCCTCAACTTGCAACAGTTCATTTAGTGGCTGTTCGAAGTTATAACAGCACCGAAAGAAGGGACTTATGGTCAACTTCCACACTTACGACTGTTGCAGCATCCTCAAAAATTACCTGATCAAAATTCAGCCACTTGACCACTGACTCACAGTTATGACGGTTGCAGCATCCCGGGGTCATATGATCCCCTTTTGTGACCTTCTGACAAACCAAGTTCATGGGGAAGCCAGCTCCACTTAACAACCATGTTACTAACTTAACTGCGGTGATTCACTTAGCAACTGTGGCACAAAAGGTCCTGCTGTTTTAGACGCTGGCCATTCTGAAGTCGGTTGAGTTGAGCTAAATCATCTTATATTCATACGTCTTGATGCCAGAGTTTAGATTTGAACGATGTAGTGGTCCGCGTTGGCTATAGAAGACTTCTGTTCTGACCCGAGATCGTAATTAAGCACACGCTTAGTTAAAACAAATCTTGTTTTATTTCAACACTGGGAATTGTTTTCATTCCCAGCTGGTAATGAGTCCCAAACAGTCCCTCGAGTTAAGCACCCACTTTTCTCTCCTTTGAATTGCTGCCAACAACTCAAGTGCCGAAGTAACTATAAAAAGCCAACTGAAGTACAAAGAGCTTCAAGGATTAGTCCAAACAGAATGAACGACTTTGCTTCCTGCAAAGGTTTCGTCACCTTAGCCTGTCCTTTATACCTTAGGGGAGGGGCAATCACCTCAAAGTCTTACTCTCAAGTTGCCCCTTTTGTTTCAACTGCTCTTGCCTTCTAGCAGCTCTGCGCATACGCGCACTGGGAACAGGCTCCCTTTGTTCCTCAGCCTTGCTGCTGCCAGACTCTGGAGGCTCCTGAGTCAGCACCCCACTCCCAGATGGTCCTGGCCCCATCTCTGCATCGGACGCAGGACCCTCGTCCGAGTCCTCCCCAGGGTCCCAGACTGGTCCCCGTTCTTCCCCACTGTCCGATTCTGCTGCCTTCTACACAGGCTGCCGGCAAACCACAACAACAACTTTAGCTAGCCTAGTCCATATTAATGAGAATTGAGGGTTCCAGGCTGCAAAGGCTTCTGAACGGAATGATTTGATTAAGCTGGAGCGAATTACTTGCGACTCTTGTTTGAGTTGTTCTAATTGTTTTAGGTTGCTTTTTCTTTTTCTTTTTCAAACCAATCTTCTGAAACCAGCTCTCCTGTCCAAAAGAATGCATTAACCGAACTTCTGCCTTCGGATAACGTACCAGAATCGATGACTGTGGGTAGGTAGCTATTCGACTGTATTTGGAATTTATTTTGTTTTTTTTTTTAATCCTTTCGATCCGGGGAAAACATTTTGTTAAAACAGGTTTCCATCTGGGGAGACCCTCAAAAGTAGGTTTGTTGAGGGTTTGTATTTGCTGCTGGTTGCTGCTAAGTATTTTTAAATATTGGCCTAAACCACAAACATTTACCTTTCAGAGCTGAAGGAGAGGCCAAATCGCTTCCTCTAGGCCTGTGATGCTTAACCTATGGCATGCCACAAGTGGCACCCAGAGCCATTTCTGCTAGCCACGCGAGCCCGCAGGCAAACTTACTTCACTGCGCAGGCACGTGCCTCACAGCTTATTTTTTTTTGGTCTGGTTTGAGGCCCTTTTCGGCCTCCCAGAGGCTTGAAAAAAGCCTCTGCGGGCTGAATAGGCCCATTTCATCACTTCTTGTAATACCGGAAGTGATGAAATGGGCCTATTCAGCCTGCAGAGGCTTTTTTCAAGCCTCTGGGAGGCCGAAAAAGGCCTCAAACCAGCCAAAAAAAACCAGCTGTGAGGTGCAGTGCAGATAAGGGGCGGTGGTGGCGGGTTGGTAGTGGTGGGATTGTGCGTGCATGTGCAGGGGGCGTGTGGGGCATGCATTGCCTTCCGGGTGCTGGCACTTGAGGCGTGTGCACTAGTGCGCACACAATTTTTGGCACAGGAGCTCAAAAAGGTTAGCCACCACTGCTCTAGGCTGTTCCAGTATCAGGAGATGGAGTTCCTTTCTGTGTGAATGCTGCTTGACTGATTATTTTATGAACCTCATCATAGTACAGGTAGTCCTTCATTACAACGGTTCGTTTAATGACCGCTCGGAGTCACAGTGGCACTGAAAAAAAGGGACTTAGGTTCATTTTACAACCCAGGCAGCCTCCCTACGGCCACGCGATCAGTATTCAGATGCTTGGCGACTGACTCATACTTATGACCGTTGCAGTATCTTGGGGTCACGTGATCCCCTTTTGAAACCTCCTGACAAGCCAAGTCAACAGGAGGAGCCAGGTTCACCGAACAACCACGTTACTGGTGTATCAACTGCAGCGATTCGCTTAACAACTGTGTCAAGAAAGGTTGTAAAATGGGGCAAAACTCACCATTACGACCACAAGGGAGCCCGAACATTTTGTGGCAACATGAAACAACGAAAGTTTGAGCTCAACTGTGGCCGTAAGTCAAGGACTCCCTGAGAAACGGTTTTGATCCAAGGAAGATCAGTAACATCAGTTATCCGACAGAGGGCAGCGTTGCCTTTGTGTTTGCTGATCCTCTATCTCTACATCCAGCAAATTGACTTTTTTTCCAAGTGGTTTTGCTGCATTTCAAGTGGATGAAAGCAAACTCGATTCGCAGACAGCCAGGAAGATGACTTACTTCAGGGTCCCTATCCTTAAAAAAAATATAAACTCATCAGGGTTGTGAACGTTGAAAGAAAAAAACGATCCAGAAGATGTACTCGCACGAATGCTGTGAATCTCTCCCGTTTATTAAAAAGAGTAACTTTCCTCCTTCTGGTTTCTAACATGAGCCTGCAAAAGAGTTAGCAGTGCGATATATATATATATGTGTGTGTGTGTGTGTGTGTGTATGTACACATACATATATATTTGTTTTCTATACATACACACAGACACACACACACACAGACACACACACACACACACACACACATATATATATATACACACACACACACACACACACACACACACACACACACACACACACACACACACACACACACGTATCACAAAAGATTTGTTTTTTAATGAGTAGCTTTTTCCCCCCACTTCTTCCCCCCCAAGGGAACAGCTTCTGAACAATGAAGCTTCCAGCCTGTTGCATAGCAACTTAACCCGCTAAACATGTAGCAGGTGTAACATACGGAAGACGGGATGACGTGAAAGCCATGTCAGCTCTCCCAACAAGCGGTTTTTAGCAGCCTTGAAACATGTGGGAGCTGAGCGAGAACGTTTCCTGCCTTCCAAGTCTCTTGTTTTAAATAACTTTGTCAACTTTCGAAAGGAGACAACAAAGTTAGAAAAGAAATAAAATTAGAAAAGGAAAAGGCCTCTGAAAGGAACAAAAGGATAAGTGTAAGTGTGCATGTGTGTCTACACACACACACACACTTATACACACACACACACTTATACATACACACACACAGACACACACAATCATTTTATAATCATCATTTTAGCCAGGATGCTAAATGATGAAGGCATCTTCCCCATGCTTCCAACCAATACGGTACATCCACCCCCCAGAGTATATATAAATAGAGAGAAGAGAGAGAGAGGGAGGGAGGGAGGAAGAAAGAAAGGAAAGAAAGAAGGAAGGAAGAGAAAGAGGGAAGGAAAGAAGGAAGGAAGGATGGAAAAACGACTTCTGACTTTTCTTTCATCAAAACTGTCAATTTCCCTATCTCTGCCAATTCCACCCCTTTCGGTGTCCCTTGTTGCATGGTAGGTATCTATAACTCCTTCCACCCTTGAGCATATAAAAAGCCCCATTGCCGTTATCGTATATAAAAACAAAGGTCCATAAGAAGTTTCCGTTTGTTTGTCCATTAATGTAGGAGAAAAGCAGGCAGAGCTTGTGGAGGTAGAGTTAAGAGAATCATCAGCTTAGAATCATTACATTGCCACAAACAGTTCAATAGCTCTTGAATTCTGTTGAATTTATCTGGTGCCAGTTTAGTAGTGCACTTTACTTAGCTGGATTGAAGCTTGAGCAATAAATCTCCTGAACTGGAACTTAATGCATAAAACTGATACTTTGTGCCTGAAAATTAAATCCAAAAGAAAAGTCTGCAGTTTTTGACTCTCTGCCAAGCCTGGAAGCCAATTTTTATTTTTCATTGGGATGCTATTTTATCAACACCCCAAAAAAGTAGATGCACGCTGATAAATCATTTCATTTCCCCATCGTTCTCAAGAGTGCTTTGCAGCCTCAGGTGGTTTAGATTAGCCATGGAAAGTGTTTTAAATTAACACCTTGGCCTGAGGAGATGGTTGTGTGCTTGTGAACAGGCTCACTGTGTTTTCTGCAGATAAACCACTCAAATGTGCTAATTTGGAGAAGCAAAACATTGCCAGCTTTAACTGGAGACTTTGGGGGAAATTGTGATATGTGCATTTGATACCAATCATTTGTAGAGGAAATCCTTGCTAAGCTCCTTCTACATTGTGGATCTTTTGTTGCTCTCTGAACTTGATTGTTTCCTTGCAGATGTTTCATGACCCAACTAGGTAACATCATCAGCGCTGGAAGGCTGTGGGGTTTGCTCTCTGTTTTACATACAAGTGGCTTGCCCACTCCACTTCTTTCTAGCTCTGATGATGTTACCTAGTTGGGTGATGAAACATTTGCAAGAAAACCAAGCTCAGTTATCACCAAGAACCCCATAGTCATTCTCCTCCTCCTCCTCTTCCTCCTCTTCTTCCTCCTCCTCTCCTCTTCTTCTTCTTCTTCTTCTTCTTCTTCTTCTTCTTCTTCTTCTTCTTCTTCTTCTTTCTTCTTCTTCTTCTTCTTCTTCTTCTTCTTCTTCTTCTTCTTCTTCCTCTTCCTCTTCCTCTTCCTCTTCCTCTTCTTCCTCTTCTTCCTCTTCTTCCTCTTCCTCTTCCTCTTCCTCTTCTTCCTCTCCTCTTCCTCCTCCTCCTCCTCCTCCTCCCCTCCTCCCTCCTCCTCCTCCTCCTCTCCACAAACCCTACCTTCTACTAGCACTGATGATGCTGCCTAGTTGGGTCATGAAACATTTGCAAGTAAACCAAGCTCAGTTATCACCAAGAACACCATAGTAATTCTCTTCTTCCTCCTCCCCCTCTCCACAAACCCTACCTTCTACTAGCACTGATGATGTTACCTAGTTGGTCATAAAACATCTGCAGTAAAACAACCAAATTCAGAGAGCACCAGGGACCCCACAGTTCAGCCCCAAGCTACAAATATTTTCTTCTATCAGGCCGTCTTTATTTGGAAAGATACTGGTCTAATAACCAACTGATTTGGTGTCATTACTGTTGTATTTCCCTTCTCTCGAAACCAGCATAACTTTTGAGTGTTCGGAGGACTTTTGGTTGGGGGCGGGGGGGGAAGCTGTTTTAGGAAGTGCTGATAGCCGTTTGTGTTAACTAAAACAGTCAAAATAAGAAAAATGAAGTCAACCGAACTCTAACTGAAACACAAATATCTGTGTTTATACGGCGTGAATTTAAGAACTGTTCTGCATGAGATGACTAAGTGTTCATTACAAAGAATAATAGACTTAATTTTGTCTACTTTTTTTCCCCCCCCAAGAGGAACTTCGGCAAGCTATTGTAGCTATGATGAACAGAAAGCATGAACTAGAAGAACAGACTAGGTAAAACAAATGATGCTTTGGGTCAGTTCTGTGGAAAGCGCGCGCACGTCATTATATGTGGACAGAGGTTGACTTGAAGTTCGATTGGAGGTTGAGCAATCCTTTACTTTGATAAACAAGGAGAACAGCAGATCTGAGGCTGAGTAGTTCTACCCTTGCCAGGTCCAAGCCCCAAAAGACAACCCAGTGAAATCCGGTCAAGTTCAATCCTTTATTTGCTGATCCCTAATAGACAGAATCTTGCCACACTTTAGTTATAACCTTCCAATCTAATACGGTAGATATACTCTGAGAGATTCTCGGGTGTGGCTACCCTAAACCCCTTCCTACCCTCCCCATTCAGTTCAGGACTGTGTCGTCTCTTGTCTTGGGGCCCCCTCTAGAATATCCTGAGAAACCATTGTGCTCTTCTCCAGCCTGCAATTGTTTCCCAGAAGTTCCACACCTGGCATTGGTTACATCTTGATTCCACGGGGAAGTAGCTCGGGGCATGCACAGTTGTGTTGAACCAGAGCGCTTGTTGAGTGCAAGAGATCTCTAAATAGATGTTTGTACATGCTCTGAGACCAATTGCACGCTTGCTTATTTGTGTACTCATGCTATGATTCTGCTTCCTCTAGGGCAGGGGTGTCAAACTCGATTTCATCGAGGGCCACATCAGGGTTGCATTTGACCACGGGAAGCGGGGGGGCATGGCCAGGGTGGGCGTGGCCAGCTTGCTGTCATTCATGCCGGAGCCTGTGGTGGCCCGAGTGCTCTGCCAGCGAAAATGGAGCTCAGGAGGGCCACCTGCTGGCAGAGAGTAGCAGGAGGAAACGGAGCTTGGGAGGGTTGTGCATGGCCCTTCCGTTCTCTGTTTTTGCCAGCAGAGGCACTGAAGGCTTGTCCTTCCCTGTTGTTCTGACCTAGACTTCACAAAAGCACAGAGAAGACTCCTCGTCCCGACAAAATCACTTTTTATTAGGCTGATGTGAATTCCTATTATTCACACCCAGCAAAGTCCCGGCAAACAGTCTTTCAAGAGTGATTTATAACCAAAGACCTTATCAGGCTTGGAGAGTTGCCAGGCCAATAGCTCCCAAGCACAACACTTTAGCAGAAAATACTTGGCAAGGAGTCAGGAACAAAGCTTCACACTAATTAGACGAACTGATTGTCTCCTGCAAACACCACTCCTCTTTCGCTCCTCTTTATTCCTTTTGGGAGGGGCCATTCACCCTCCACCTGTGTCCTTACTCCCGAGTCGACCCTTGTTCCTTAACTGTTCCCTTTTCCTGGCAGCTCTGTGCATGTGCACACTGGGAAAAGGCTCCAGCTGTTCTTCTGCCTCACTGATGTCCGAATCCAAAGACAGCTGATAAATGTTGGACGGCCCTGGCCCCAACTCTGCCTCTGATGCAGAGCCCTTGTCAGAGCCTTCCCCAGACTCCAGGACTGGCCCACATTCACCCCAAACCTCCTCACTGTCCGAGTCTGCTGCCAGCTCCACTGGTGGGCCACAACAGCTGTTTCCAGGGCAGCCCTGCAGGCCAGATCTAAGCACCCTGCTGGATCCGGCCCCTGGGCCTTGAGTTTGACACCCCTGCTGTAGAGAAGCCTTGAGTTTTGATGTTAACTTATTGAGGTAGGCAAGGCCAGGAAGCAAGACTTATTGAGAGTCTTGAAACATACTCTTGAAAAAGACAGTTAAGGTATTCTAATCAAACATTGAAACCTCCTCAAAGCCCTTCTCTGCCTCAACTTATCCCTAACTCAATCAAGGCAGAATCGCTTTGAATTTCTCTCTCACGCTTTCCCAAGACTGCAAGATAGATAAATAGATAGATAGATGGATGGATGGATGGATGGATGGATGGATAGATGATAGATAGATAGATAGATAGATAGATAGATAGATAGATAGATAGATAGAGATAGAGAGATAGATAGAGATATATAGATATATATAGATAAAATATATATTAATATATATTTATATATATATATAATTTTTTTTGTGGTGGCTCTATCTTCTGCTGAACTTCTACTTCCTTAGTGAAAAATCACCAAAAATGCGCCAACGGGGAGTCCTTTTCCTTTAGGTTCCCTCTGAAAAAGTTTGGTCTGGATATCAGACTTCAGACAATCCGCCTCACCCTGTGCTCTTCCCTGCAGTTCCTTGCGGAGCCTCTTGGAAGGCGAGATGGAACATTCGGCGGGACTCCGTCAAGAGGTGGACAACCTGAAGAAGAAAGTTTCAGAGCACGAAGAGCATTATACAGTGAGGATCCAGGCCTTGGCAAGGTAGCGGAGTGGGCTAGGAGGTGGTTTTACTTTGGGTTTCTGCAAAACACCAGTAGCACTTTGCAGCCCTCCCTGAGCGGTTTACAGAGTCAGCCTCTTGTCCCCCAACAATCTGGGTCATCGTTTTACCCACCTCAAAAGGATGGAAGGCTGAGTCAACTTTGAGCCAGTCAGGATCGAACTGCTGGCAGTGGGCAGAGTTAGCCTGCAACACTGGATTGTAACAACTGCACCACTATGGCTTCCTTCCTTCCTTCCTTCCTTCCTTCCTTCCTTCCTTCCTTCCTTCCTTCCTTCCTTCCTTCCTTCCTTCCTTCCTTCCTTCCTTCCTTCCTTCCTTCCTTCCTTCCTTCCTTCCTTCCTTCCTTCAGAGCCAGCCTCTTGCTCCCCAACAATCTGGCTCCTCATTTGACCCACCTCGGAAGGATGGAATGCTGAGTCAACCTTGAGCCTGGTGAGATTCGAACTGCAAAATTGCAGTCAGCCGGCAGTCAGCAGAAGTAGCCTGCAGTACCGCACTCTAGCCAGTGCGCCAATGTGGCTCATGATTCCAGTCTGTTATTTTGACTGATTGCTGCATCCTGGGGAGAGCGGGAAGAAGAATAAATTGTACTACAGGTAGTGCTTCAACTTACAACCATTCGTTTAGTAACCATTCAAAGTTGGTTAACAACCATTCAAAGTTACGATGGATTCCCCTAACAGCTAATTGCAACCCAATTTCAAAGGTGTGACGGCCACATCCTCTAGTCATCTGATGGCATTTTGAGTGCTTGGCGATCAACTCACCTTTATGGCTGTTTTCAGCGTCCCACATCACATGATTACAATTTTAACCCCCTTTTCTTTCCCCCCAGTTTCTGGCGTTTACTTCCGATTTTCAGAAGAAGAAAAAAGCCCATTGGTAAATTGGATTCACTTAATGATCACTGCAAAAAAAAAAAAAAAAAGAAAGCTAAAATATTGCATCTGGTCATGTGATGCCTTGACTTATGTCCACAATGATTTATGCCCATATATCTGGGTTCAATTGCGGTCATAACTCTAGGACTTGCAGTATAATCAAAGATCCCAACTTATAAAACACCACTAAATTTTTACCATTGCTATATGGAATTCCCAAATGATAATCAAGGAACCAAATTTATAACCCTTGCCCTATCTAGCTACTTTTTAAAGGCTAAAGTGTTTTCAGTAAGCAAAGTGCTTTGATTCTTGGCATGGAGTGATTATTTTAGCCCCGATGCTCCCTCACCAACTAACTCCCAATGCTGTTTTCTGCCTCTCCGCTCCTAGGAGATCAGTACAATCCGCTGCTTAAAATGCCTTCAGGAGCTTCATTAAAATTTCATTGTTATGTAATGTATATTCCTTTGCCAGAGAGGCTGTTGCAAAGTTGTTGAAAAAGGCCTGATGTAAAATCAGTTGGCGTTGGGTAGTAGCTCTCTGCCTTGGCAACTTTATTGATTGATTTATTTTATTTATTTATTTGATTTGTCAATCACTTACAAGATAATAGGTATAAGTATAAACATGAGTAAGAATACAGGAAATAGGTACGAATAAATGGGGACAATAGGACCGGGACGGTAGGCATGATTGTGCACTTATGCACGTCCCTTACAGACCTCTTAGGAATAGGGTGAGGTCAATAGTGGTTAGTTTGAGGTTAAAAGGAGTGGGGTTTGAGGATGTAACAACAGAGTCAGGAAGTGCATTCCAGGCATTAACCACTCCGTTGCTGAAGTCGTACTTTCAGCAATCAAGTTTGGAGCGGTTTGCCTTGAGTTTGCATCTGTTGTGTGCTCTTGTATTGCTGCAGTTGAAGCTGAAGTGGTCATTGACTGGTAGGACATTTTAGCAGATAATTTTATGTACTACGCTGAAGTCCAACTGGATGCGGCGTAGTTCAGGATTGTCCAAGCCCAAAATTTCAAGCCTGGTGATACAGGGTATTCTGTCGCGAGCAGAGGAGCGTAGGACTCTTCTCGTGAAATACTTAAAGAAAACCTGGATTAACAGAAGGATAGAATCGAGATCCTAAGAAGGGTTAGTGCCACTTTATCATGCCTTGGTAAGGCCAACCTTGGGATATTGCATCTGGTTTTATATCCCTATTATATATATATATGTAAAAAACGTTGAGGCTCTGGAAAGAGTGCAGAGAAGAGCAACAAAGATGATTAGGGGACTGGAGGCTAAAACATATGAAGAACGATGACAGGAACTGGGTATGTCTAGTTTGATGAAAAGAAGGACTAGGGGTGACATGATAGCAGTGTTCCAATATCTCAGGGGCTTCCTCAAAGAAAAAGGAAGTCAAGCTATTCTCCAAATCACCTGAAAGCAGAACAACAAGTCGTGGGTGGAAACTCATCAAGGATAGAACCAACCTAGGACTAAGGCAAATTTTCATGACATTTCCTGGCAATCAGTCAGTGGAATGACTTGCCTTCAGAAGTTGTGGGTTCTCCATCACGGGAGGCTTTTAAGAAGGGACTGGACAGCTGTCTGGAATGATACAGGGTTTCCTGTTTCAGCAGGGGGTTGGACTGGAAGACCTCCAAGGTCCCTTCCAACTCTGTTATTCTGCTGTTCAATCCATTTCCCTCCCTGTATTCTTAGGAGTCTCCGAACCAGGCTGTTTCCTAACATCCCTTTCATACAGCCTTCCTTCTCTCTCAAGGTGGAGAGATTCCTTCACCATTTTTTAACTGACAAACATTTGTAAAAGCACAATCTCAGCCCCACCGACGAAGCCTGCTGATTCTGCTCACCGTTAGCAGAAGCCGAAGCTGTTTATTTCTTGGATGTCCTTAATTGCCGCTGCTGGAAACCCTGGTGGAATTCAATATTTCAAAACCTGCCGTTCTCTGCTTGGCACGGAGCCATTCGGTGGGCAGGCTCTCGCCCAGCGGGATCCAATTTTGAGACCTCCAGGATTAGAAAAAACCTGAAGCTGCAACCTCCAGAGTCCCTCAGAGAGGAAAGGGACAATTCCGTTGGCAATTTGCGAAGGAAAACTCTTTTATCCTCAAAATGACCTTATAGAGCATTGCACCTCAGAACAACTAGACACAAGGACAGTTTTTCCCCCATGCCATCACTCTGCTAAACAACTAATTCCCTCAACACTGTCAAACTACTAAGACTGTATTACCATGATTCTTCTCATCCTTCCTATTACCTCCTTTTCCACTTACGACTATAACCTTGTTGCTTTTTTTTTTTAATCAAGTTTTTTATTTTTATTCTGCATATACACATCAATGCATAAACAGTGTGGCACCGAAGCATCATACATTTTGGTGCAAACAAAAATAACAACATTAATCATATCTCTTACATTCATCAAACTTATATAATTCTAATGTTAATACACATATTTGAATTAAACTATAATCCTTCATTATTTAATTATTCAATATTCCAGTACATTCTTCTAATGCCAATTACCATATTGTTTAAACATACATGATAATTTCATTATTCCATTTCTTTTGTTTTTATATTTTTTTAAAAAAAGCTAACATCTCTTTTGGAAAGCAGAGTGGTTCCAGGTTTTGACATTTCAATACAAACATGACCATAGTTACATATTCATCTTTCTTGTTCAATTACATATCACATTATTACTTATTCTATTTTCTTTTAAATATTCTCAAATATTAAATTCATTAAACTTATTTTATCCAATTTCACTTCATATCTTAACTTATTTTATTTTTCTTAAAATATTCTTATATCTTACTTTGCAATATTATTTAAAATTCTTATTTCATTTCTATATTCATTACACACATTACTTTTATTTTGCAATTTTATCACATACTGTTATTCCATTTATTCAATAAATTCATCTTTGTTCTGATAGTTCAAAATATTGTCCCCTTTGGTTGTCAAACCCTGTTGCTTGTATCTTTACAATTTGTATTGTTTGTTTTAGTTTCCTAGTATGATTTTGATTGCTTATTTAGTATCCTATCACTAGGTGTTGTGTCTCTATGATTTTTGATTTATGATGAATGTATTTATAATGACAACGATCATGATTCATCGCTTACAGCTTTTATGCACACGGAGAGCTGATGCACCGAAGACAAATTCCTTGGGTGTCCAATCATACTTGGCCAATAAAAGAATTCTATTCTATTTTATTCAACGCGGTCACCCCCCATCAGTCGTGTTTAAACGACAAAAGCAAGAAACGTTTTCTTAGTTTTGGATTTAGTTTTACTCCTGCCCCTTTCATTGCGTTGCTCTGATCTACGTCACTCTGCAAGGGCAATGATGGAAATATGTCAAAGGATCCAGGACAGGATGCTTGGTGGTTGACATAACGACCCCCTGAATTCTATCAGTGGCAACCAAACCTTTGACTACATTACGAACGAGTTTAGCAACTCTGGAGCTGTGGAAGGATGGGGAGTGGGGCCTAGCAATTAGAGATATCATCCTTGTTTTGATGCAAAAGGTCCCATGGTTTTGTAAGCGTGCACCTCTGATTAAACCTTGGGGACCTCAACTTATGACCACAGATGAGCCCAGAATTTCTGTTGCTAAGCAAGACATTTGTTAAGTGATTTTTCCCCCCTCCGTTTTGCATCCTTTCTGGCCGCCCTTGTTAAGCGAATCGCTGCAGTTGTTTAAGTGAGTTGTTAAGTGAGTCTAACGGTTGTTAAGCAAATCCGGCTTCCCCATTGACTTTGACACGGCAAACCGTCATAAATAGGAACCAGTTGCTGAGCATATGAATTTTGATTACATGACCCTAGGGGTGCTGCAACAGTTGTAAGTGTGAAAAAGGGTCATAAGTCTTGTTTTTTTTCCAGGGCTATTGTAACTTTGAATAGCACTGAACTATTCAATGAAGGGGTCAGCTTTGGAAGCCATTTTTTACCTTGGAAGCTTCGAGGCTGCCACATTCAGTGCCTTGGTGGACTTGGTGGGAATGGTGTGGCTTGGTGGGTGTGGCTTGGTGGGTGTGGCTCTTCATTCCCTCCTCACCCCACTAACCTGCTTTCCAGCTCCGTTCTCCTGTGCAGGGCAACCAAAGAAGACCCAGCCAATCAGCTGGGACTTGGGAGGCAGAGAAGAGATGGGGGTTGGCAGGGCCAGCCAGAGGCGGTATTTGCTGGTTCTCTGAACTACTCAAAATTTCCACTACCGGTTCTCCAGAACTGGTCAGAACCTGCTGAATACAATTTCCGAGTGCCTGGGAATTTGGGAGGGTGGATTTCATAGAGAGGTAGAAGATTAGACTCAACAACATTCTTTCTCAGAAAATCAAGGACATGTTGCTCTGCACCTGGAGGGGAGTGACTGGAGGAATGGCTCCAGTTAAGAACAAGATTGGATAGGGCCCATGTGATGGACTGTTGGGTGCAGGGGATGGATTTTTGAATTTCTCTTTTGGGAAGGGAAAACCTCAGATTCAGGTTTTCCCAGAGGTGCCAATATGACAACTCTAATAAATTCTTACTTGGATGAACTTTGTCTCTGAGGTACTGAATGGAAGACGTAGGGTTTGGTTGGAACACTGACAGAAAGGTTGTAAGTCAAGGACTAAGGGCAAGGCAAAAGATCACTTTGCACGAGATCGTTCAGTCGCTAACACTAGATCATTACGCAGCAGATGAATTGATTGCCCTAACTTGGCCTACGGTAATTTGACTGGCTTGATTAAAAATAACTGTCCCATCTTCCTGTTCTTGACCTTGCAGGGAGAATGAGGTGCTCAAAGTCCAGCTAAAGAAATACGTCGGGGCTGTCCAGATGTTGAAAAGAGAAGGTCAAACCATGGACGGTGAGTGGGACTCTCCCTTCCTAGGAACGGAATCTCTTTCATCGGCTTCCAACAAGCCAAGCCAATGGAGGTAGCAGGATTGGCTCAACCACTGTGTGATACAATTAATGACCGCAACACAAAGGTCATAAAATCAGGTGCGCTTCACTTAAACACCGCAAAATTCTGGTCAATTGTGGTTGCTATTTGAGGACTGCCTATATACATTTTTGTTTGGAGAGACTAAGTGGGAGGAGGGTTGATTCTCCTCCTCCTTCCTTCTTCCTCCTATCATTTTTGTGATGACCCAGGACGTGGCACAAAGGCAACGCAGTCAAATAAGCAATAAGAGTCCCTTTATTATCTCCAACTTTGCCCCAAAGCTCCAGGTTACCTTTGGCTGGAGAAAAACTGGCCTAGGAACAGCCTTTGACTGTAGAAAATTCAATCCAAAACAAGATACATACAAACTGTAACTAAAAGTCCAAAAAAACCAAGCAAAAGTAATTAGTTTGATGGGGCAGGAGAAGGAATTCCAGACTTGAAAGCATGGCAAAACTCACACAGTTGGGAAGATGCCAGGAACATAGTTAAGCCACGACGATACAAGATAAATTCACGTTTGCTCCCAACAACTTGGCTGTGCGCAGCTTCCTCTTTTATATACTGTGTTCCCAACTGTGGCTAATGAAAGGGCCCTTTCCTCCCCCGTAAGCCATGCAACCAACGTTGCTCCCTTCTCTGTTCCTCCCTGTGTGCCCTAGGGTGAAGATGGGGTGGGCTTGGGTCTTCCTCCGAATTCCCTCTCCCTTGCTCTACCTCTCCCCTGCTCTGCCCAGCCGGCCTTTGCCCTTCCTCAGTTTCTTCCACAGCCAACGGAGCCACACTCCCTGTCAGCTGCTCGGCCTCCCCCTCCAAGTCAGGTTCCGACAGAGGCATGACAATTTTAGCCATTGTCTATCCACTGCAGGGTGAAGGCCTCTTCCGCATGTTTCCAATCAAGCCATAATAGCTTTACTGTGAACTAGCAATCACTGTGGGTCTTGCTGTCTCTTCTTGGAACTCAACTTCTGTTCCAAAAGTGGGGTTTTTTTTCAAGAGGCAACTGGACTTTCTCATTTTTCCTTTGAAGGCGTTTCGCTTCTCCTCCAAGAAGCTTCTTCAGCTCTGACTGGATGGTGAGGGATGGAAGGACATCCAGTCAGAGCTGAAGAAGCTTCTTGGAGGAGAAGCGAAACATCTTCAAAGAAAAACCAGAACGTCCAGTTGCCTCTTGAAAAAAGCACCTTGGGGACAACCATGACTTGGATGTTGGAGAATCTCCATAGACATTTCCAACCAAAAAAGTCCTGAATTTTGTTTTGCCAATTGGGGCCTGCCATACTTAGTGACGTGGTGACAAATAGCTGTCTGGTTCCTTCTTGAAAACGTCCAATGATGGAGCATCTACATCCCATAATGAACCTTATCTATTGCTGAATAAGGAGAAGCCTTTTGTGATTTCAGGGGTTGTAAATATTAGAAACAATGGTGAATACAAATTCAGCAAATATGCAGGATCATTTCCCCCCATTCCAAACATTTAATTATCCCTGTACCCCAATAAAATGACTTTTTCCCCCTCCTCCTCCAAGTTTATTTTCATTTAGAAACAAATTAAAGTGGTACTGAGCGCAGTGTTGAATAACTAGGTGACTGAAAGAAGGAAGTATGCTTTTTTAAAAAGTAATATAAAATTAGTTTAATAACTCATTTTCTCATTGGAAGAAATTTAATCTTTTGACAAGCAGTTTAAAAAATCCTTTTATTCCTTTTCCAGTGCTTAAGCTATAGAAACAATTTTCTATTGGCATTCACAGCTGGAGTCTTCTAGTCAGACAGTTTGCTGAGCTCCTGCAGGAATTAAAAGGCTTAATTTCTGTTTGGGAAACAGTGAAAATCAATATAGACCCGCATTGCTTCTTAAAAGTATTACTGTGTCATTTTTTCCAGCAAGGATTAACTAAATATGTATACTAAGCCTGTCGGTGTCTTTGTTTTTCCAAATGTACTTACAAAACGAAATTTTCCCTGTCCCCCAACTCTCTGTTACGGGAAAAATCCTCTTTTGAAAGTTTTTATTGGATGTTTGCAAACTGGAAAGCAGAGATTCGCAGGGGGTCCTGCAAAAGTTGGTTCTGGTTTAATATTAGATAACAGGCTCCGGGTTCTCTTAGGCCAATCCGTGCTTTGAGGCACATCTGAACTTTTAATGGCTTTGCTGGGTTTATACCGACCTTTCCATCAAAGAAGGCTGCTCAAAGAAGCTAACAATCACAAAGAGCCAAATTAATTAAAACATGGTTAAAACTTCTATTAAAAAAGATAGCACTCCGTCAGTTCAAAGCCCAAATTGGCAGCTGGCAGATATCTTCTTAAAATAGATTGCCTCAAACCACGCTGGAGAATACATAGCAAGAGCCCTTAGACTTATATACCACTTCACAGTGCTTTTACAGCCCTCTCTAAGAGGATTACAGAGTCAGCTTATTGGCCCCAACAATCTGGCTCCTCATTTTATCAACCTCGGAAGGACGGAAGGCTGAGTCAACTTTGAGCCAGTCAGGATCGAACTGCTGGCAGTCGGCCGTCAGCAGAATTAGCCTGCAGTACTGCATTCTAACCACTGCGCCGTCTTGGCTCACCACCACGAGATGGTAGACAGATGATAGATATAGACAAACTGATAGTTGAGAGAGAGAGATGATAGACAAATGATGGATGGGTGGATGGATGGATGGATGGATGGATGGATGGATGGACGGACAGACTGAGTATAAAGCACATTGGGACAATCATGAACTGGATGACTGAGAATCACCATAAACATTATACTTAACCATGGATTTCTCAACAAATGGAATCACAAATGTTGGTTTGGGTGATATCTGAATAGCTGCCACTTGGAAAATCTGAGAAGACGGTATACATGCTCAGGATATAATCAAACATATTAATTTCCAGTCTTTTCCAATTTCTGAACTTTTCTTTTTTTTAAGATGACCTGGGAAGATGTAAAATCCCATGAGGGTTAGTTGTATGTTTACCTTCTATTGGAATGAATGGGCTGTGTGCTTGCTTTCTCTGTAATGGGATTTAAGCATGACTCCATTTCTCTAAATTTAGGACAGTCAGATGTGATATTGGAGCTCCTTTCAGCCTGGTTGCTGTTGCTTGAGGTCAGTGATTTTCGACGAAATATGGAAATAAATCCCCAGCACAGTTGGGATTTTTATGCGATTTTCCCCCCCCTTTCCTCCGGCAACCATCTAAAAATTGAAAGAGAAGAGATTAAAAGCAGATTATTTAACACTTAAATTGCATTTTTTTAAAACTTCCACTTTTTTGGGCAAGTTAAGTGCCATAATTATTAACCGCGGACCTCCTTTTTTTCTAATTTAAAACACACGGCTGGTTTCTAGGAGCACACATTTCTGAAGTTGAATTGTAATGTTTGCTAGTGGTACAAAGGTGAACAAAAATATGCTAAATTCTCTGGCAACCTTTCCATGACCCAGTAATAATTTATAGACCACAATTTTGGGGAACTGAAGTAATTTTTATTCCCTTGGGTCTGCGTGAATTTGATTAAGTTCTCCACGAAGGCCATGAGACAGGTGTTCAACCATTTCATTACGCTGGCTTGTATTAAACAAAATTATTCACGAAGAGGATATTTTTAAGCTGCCTATAATATGAGAAATTATCCTTCATTAGACACTGGCTGTTTTTTTTCTGATTCGTATAATTATGGCAGGGGAAAACCTTGGCTGCTGCATTCTGCTATGTTAGAATTATATGTCAACAAAGGCACAATAACCAGAGAAATTGAGTGGGATGGTCAGATTTTATAGAAGGAAGAAAAAAAAGAGAGAGAGAGGAGGTGGCGACAGAATGATTGCAAAACCTTTCTAAAAATGAGTGGCTTTGCACCATGATTTTTAGTTGCCTTTCCCCAGCTGTGGACTAAATTTCCACTGCAGATACTAAAAATAAACTTGAGAACGGCATGTGTTTTATATTGCATAGGATTCAAAAATACCATTCCTTTTTTAAAAAAAATGTTTAGGGCAGGTTTTTGTTAGGGATGGCTGCCTTACGACACATCTGGATGCAGGGTATTCAATTGAAGGGGTGCGATCAGATGGGCTACTGCTATTAGAATTAGAATAGAATAGAATAGAATAGAATAGAATAGAATAGAATAGAATAGAATAGAATAGAATAGAACAGAATTCTTTATTGACCAAGTGTGATTGGACACACAAGGAATTTGTCTTGGTGCAAATGCTCTCAGTGTACATAAAAGAAAAGATACGTTCGTCAAGAGTCAAGAATCATCCGGTACAACACTTCATAATGGTCAAAGGGTACAATAAGCAATCAAATCATACTAGGAAATAGTCAATATAAATCGTAAGGATACAAGCGACAAAGTTACAGTCATACAGTCACAAGTGGGAGGGGATGGGTGATAAGTAGTGATGAGAAGATTAATAGTAATAGTAGTGCAGACTTTGTAAATAGTTGGACAGTGTTGAGGGAATTATTTGTTGAGAAGAGTGATGGCATTTGGGAAAAACGGTCCTTGTGTCTAGTTGTTCTGGTGTGCAGTGCTCTATAGCGTCATTTTGAGGGTAGGAATTGAAACAGTTTCTGTCCTGGATGTGAGGGGTCTGTAAATATGTTCACAGTCCTCTTTTTGACGTTTAACAAGGTTTTGCAGTTTTGGGTCGGTATATTAATTAGCCCAGTCAAAAAAAGCAAAAAGAAAAAAAAAAAAACCACCCCCAGGAGAAAGCCTGAAGATATAGTGGAATGTATGGGGCAGAGTGTGATAGCTCAGGGAGCTAAGAGGCAAATCAGCCTGGAATCTTTCATATGGAGGAAAAGGTGGACGCTCCCTAACTTTTCAGATGTAAGGGCCAAGCTGGGAGGGCGGACTTAAATCTGTTATCAGTTTAGACTCCATGCATTGCCACAAAAGACGCCAAGTCCAGCAAGCCGGGAGGGTGGAGTTAAACGCGTCATTCGTTTAGAGTCCTTGCATTTCCACAAGAGATTAACTTGAATTCTGTCGACCCTAATCTAGCATCAATTTAGTGCTGACCTTTAGTTGATCTAGATTCTTATCTATAGGCTTCTGTAAATTATCTATGCTGCAGCTTCATGCATGTCCCCGATTCTTTGTACCTAACACACGGGATATGACTAATACCAGGAAAGGAGAATGTTTGTAGCTCAGGTTTGAAATAAGGAGTCCTTGGTGCTCTCCTAACTTGGTGGTTTTCTTGCAGACATTTCATCACCCAAACTAGGCAACATCCCTAATTTTTATCTAGATCGGTGGTTGCCAACTGGTGGGCTGGGGACCACTGGTGGTCCACGAGAAAATTTTGGTGGTGCGCAGCGAAATGTCCCCCCCCTCCCAAAGCAATTAATCCAGGATGCACGGGAACACAAGGATGCGCCACCCACATGGCCCGCCCACCCACTGGCCTCCACCCTTTGGCCGAGCGCAAACCTTACCTTGAGTAGAGCCACGCGAGCTGGAACTGGAAGGTAAGACCAATGGCAGGGGAGGAAAATCTGCCCTGGGTTGGCTTGCTGACGTTGGTGGAAAGTCAGTCCCCTATTCCAGAGCTGCAGTAGTCACAGGACTGGCCCTTTGGTCATCCTGGAGCAGCTCCTCCAGTCTGTGGCAGGCTGGTGCACCTGGGTGGAGGAGCAGCTGCTCCGGGGTGACCAAAGGGCCAGTCCTGTGACTCCTGCAGCTCTGGAATAGGGGACTGACTTTCCCACCAACGTCAGGAAGCCACCATCAGTCAAAATTCACTTTAGTGGTCTGTGGGATTTAAAATTATGAGTTTGGTGGTCCCTGAGGTCCAAAAGGTTGGTAACCCTGATCTAGATGTTACCTAGTTTGGTTGATGAACCATCTGTGAGAAAGCCACCAAACTCAGAGAGCACCCCGTCATATGTCTAATAGTTATGCAGATTGGGCTTTAGTTTGGAAAGATTAATGTCAGATGCAAGGAGGACAAGAGGATTTACTCAGAGTAGTTTCTCTATTGTTGCTCACCTACAGGCAGGAATCTGTAGTCTGAAAGTACAAATCTCCCACCATCTCTGTTTACAGCCTGGTAAATTAAGGCGGTCGCTTTCTTATGTTTCTTCCTCTGCCAGTTACGCAGCTGCAGGCTGCCACACCCTTTATCCGAATGTTACCTAGGTAGCATTTGTTCGTCTTTCAAGGTCATTCCCATATACCATTACAGAAATATCCTCTTGGAGGTTGAATTGAAAGTCAACAGAGCTGTTTTTCCTTTTTTTTTAAAAAAAAAAAAACATAAGTCCTTGTAGATGTGTGGGTGATAGAATTATGTGTTTTGAATCTTGACAGCTAGCCTCGACCTTTTCAGCTTGTCCTTGAGAATGCCAGACCCATTGGCATAGATATTTTAATTAGTTGCTCTTCTTCATCAAAATTAGTAGGTGATTGGTAATTAATTAATTAGTAGCATTTGGTGATTAATCAATTAGGTAATTAGCATGTGATTTTTTTTTCTCCTCCTGCATTATTGAAAGACAAAGATATCATGCTTCTGGGACTTAATATGGGGGCAGGAAAGATCTCAGCATAACATGGATTATTTTGATATTTTGTCAGGCCCCAGGCATTGTCTCAGCTACCTTGGAATCTGTCAGCTCATAGGGGTTCAATTGGGGACAGCGGCTATGGGCCAGGGGTGGGTTTCTACAGGTTTGCACCTATTCGCTAGAACTGGTTGTTAACATTCTAAGCAGTTTGGAGAACCTGTTGTTAGAAGAAATTCCTGGCCTAATCCTGTAAGGAAGGCAGGAAGGAAACATTCTGGTATTGCTTACAGAAATTGCCTCTCTGTTAACCCTTATTACATTCTTGGCAGGACTAGACTTCCTGTCTCTGGAACTTCTCTGGAGTTTGTTTCCCCTCCTTTGTTGGTACTTTGCTTGTGTGGAGTGACCATTCAAAGTTACAATGGCACTGAAAAAAGTGGCTTATGACCATTTTTCACACGTACGACTGTTGCAGCATCCCCACAGTCACGAGAGGCCAGACGAGGAGATGCGTGCCTCGATGTGAGTGATGTTGAGTTGGCCACGCCCAGCCAGTCACATGACCACCTAAGCCACGCCCACAGAACCGGTCGTTAAAAAAATTGAATCCCACCCCTGCTATGGACTATCCTGGTTTCAGTCTCCCGCATGCTAATGCAGCTCCGGTAGAAGGCACAAACCTGGGATTTGTGGCATCCGGTACTCAGCAATACAAACCGAAGCCTTTGAAGCTAGCTACGACCCGCTGGGGCTGGGGTGAAGCCAAGGCACACAGGTGGGATTGCAAACCAGGGTTCATTCGCAAACATTGTAAGAGTTCTAGAACCAATACGTTTTTCTTCTATCCCTGTTAAATATATATTAAAAAAACGTATTTAAACATGAAAAACCATTAAAACAATAGCAAATGTTGATCTGTCTAGCCATCTAACCATTTCCTCCTCCGCCCTTCTCTTTTTTCCTTCAACTTTTTCCCAACATGGGGGTCTTCCCCAAGGAGTCTTTGTATGTACATATCTAGTTTCAAATAGTTTTACTTATCACACCTTCTTCACACCTTCCCTACAAGAACAATCTTGTTAAGTTGGGATGGGCCAAGAAAGAATGATTGTGTCAGGGTTCCGACGGAAGCCCTAATTAATTCATGAGCCTCGTGCCAAGTTTCAAAAGAAATCCAATTCTTTATTAGGAGCAATACGTCGGCACTTTTCCTAAGGGCAGTCTGCTCTGCCCTACATAATTTACTGTTTGATCCTGTTTCCCCTCCTTCTTCCAGGATGTGTCATAAATCACATTCTCCAATGGAGCACTTTCGAGGGCTGTAGAAAACACAGCCTCTCCGGCTGGCCCTGGTAACCTGAGATACAATCTGGAGAAGGGTATGCATGGAATGTGCTTCTGGTCATAGCAACCAATCTGCTCCCATCAGATCTCTCCCCACCCCCTTTCTTTCTTTCTTTTTAAATAAATTTTATTAATTTTACAATTAAAAAACAGATCTACAACATATACACAAAAAACAAGGCCTTGGCAAGGCCAGAAGAAAGAAAAAAGAGAGAAATGTGAAAAGAAAGAAAAAGGAAAGAGAAAAGAGAGAGAAATGAAAAAGGAACATTTAAAAAACAATATCCTTTTTGACAGTCAGTAAGATCTTTTCTTCTTAAATTGTATCGTATACGCACATCTTATCGGTATCTATACTTAAATTACCCTCTACTAAGTTTCTCTTATAAACAGTCTATCTTTGATTTAACCAGTTATACCAGGGATTCTAATTGAGGACTCTTTGTTTATTTTGTATATTGAGGACTCTTTGTTTTTTAAGGTTAGAGTTAATTTGTCCATTTCTGTGCACTCTAATATTTTCTGGATAATCATCTGTTCTGTGGGTGTGTAAGGTAATTTCCACCCCGCTTCTTATGGCAACTTGAGAGCAATCCAGGAATGCTTTACGATTTGACCGATTGGTTTCAAAGTCTTCAAGGAAGTTTCCATAGCTGAAGGTAGACTAGATCCTTCATCATTCCCCACTATCCGGATGCTGTTTGGAGATCCTGGTGAAGAAACACCCACTAAATGCACCCATAAACGTATCGCCAGAGCTTTCCACAACTCTTAGCTCTTGATACTTTGAGAGCATGCTGTGGGTCTTCTCCCAAAATAGCTGCCATTGGGGTGGGTGGCCCATCATAACGTGCTTGTCACGGTGGGGGCAAACTGTTTAGAAAAAACAAGTTCTTCCTTTCTGTCCTTTCTAGCTTCCTCAGAGAACCTCCACCTCTCCAGCTGACCTTTTCTCCCACCTCCGGCAGGTTTAGGTGGGATTCAGAACTTCCAAACTTTGAAGAGGAGGCTAATGTTGAGGAGGTTGTTCACCTGGGCTTACATAAACAGTTTGTGCCTCTGCATAAAAGGTTGTTGAAGACGCCTCCTCACCTAGTGTTTTCTTAATCAAATTTCTTCATCTAAGAATAAGACCCCCGGTGGTGCAGTGGTTAGAGTGCAGTATTGCAGGCTGAGTGCAATTTGGCAGTTCGAATCTCACCAGGCTTAAAGTTGACTCATCCTTTCCATCCTTCCAAGGTGGGTAAAATGAGGAGCCAGATTGTTGGGGGGGCAAGAGGCTGACTCTGTAAACCGCTTTGAGAGGGCTGGAAAGCAGGGGGTGGATATACTACAAAATCCCCCTCCCCTCCCCACCCCACTACCCTGCTTTCCAGCTCCGATCTCCTGTGCAGGGCAACCAAAGGAAACCAGATGATCAGCTGTGAGTGTGGCTTGAGGAGTGTGGCATTCTCTGGGCATGGCTTGGTGGCTTGGTGGGCGTGGCTTGGATTTGTGGGCATGGCTTGGTGGGCTGTTGTAATGACGAGGCAGTTGAGTTGTTTGATCATGAACAACTGAATCATGATGATCTTTATTGGAGTCTAGTCTTGCATTTATACACATTTTTAGTTATCCTCCATCCCTGGTCAACTTTGGTTACTGCTTAACTTTCGTTACTGTTTACCACAGTAATCCATACAATTAATTATCTCTAGTTAAACTCTAACATATGTTTACTTCCTCTCTCTAATCCTCCTTTAGATTAGTGACTTTGTTTGCCTGAGTTGTATTTGCTTGGAAACATTCTTTATCTGAGGTTTGCCATCCGAGATTGGAATATTCCTGCAATTACAACTCTACAGTGGGCGTGGCAAGGGAAGGTTACTGTAAAATCCGCATTCCCTCCCCACCCCACCAACCTGCTTTTCACCTCCATTCTCCTGCGCAGGGCAACCAAAGAAGACCCAGACAATCAGCTGGGACTCAATGGGAGGAAGAGAATAGATGGGGTTGGCAGGGCCAGTCAGAGGTGGGATTTGCCGGTTCTCCGAACTCCTCAAAATTTCCGCTACTGGTTCTCCAGAACTGGTCAGAACCTGCTGAATTCACCACCTCTGGACAAATGTACCTTGCGGTGTTTGTATTTTCCATTTTTGTTTGCCAGTTATTTTATCTGAGGTCTACCAGATGCTTCTGGCGTATCTGCTTTCTCCCAGGATCCTCTTGGGCTCCTGTGCCAACCCCGATCTATGGCGTGGTGCTGTTTTATTTTCTGTACAGAGCAAAAGGGAAGCCACTCTTCCTTGGCAGTTTTGGGCAGCATTATAATTTTACGTGGTGGGGTTTGGGGAAGCTCTTGTTTCTAGTGTTGTCCAGCTGATTTGATCTTCTTTTGTTTAGCCAGAACGATCCGCTTCTGCCTTGTTGGATCCGTTCAGACCATCAAGTGACATTTGCATTTATTCAGAAGCTCACTCCCCACCTGCGCAAGGGAAGAGGAGAGTGTGTGCATGTGCGTGCATATGGCATGTTAACTGTCAATGCTTCCTACTGAAAACTTCACCCAGCTCGATTTGGCTTGGAACCAAACAAGCAGCTGCAAAGCAAAGTACATTTGCTTACGTTTGGCACTGCCTTCCTTCTGTTTTTTTTTTAGTACAGTTTTAAATTGAGTTTCAATGTACGATGAGGTAACGAAGCTTCCAGATTGTCGTGACATGTGAGAAAGACCTTGGGAGACTGAGCGAAAAGATGCTGCCAAGGGAACGGGGAGAGAAGAGACCATGCAGCCCGCAGCTGCATCAATGGGTGGAGAAAGAGGATCAGGAGGGACCATCCCTAGTTTCCTGAGCTACAAAGGAGGCAGGGAAAGAACTGTCCTTCCAAACTTGCAAGATTCTGCCAATGTAGCCTTATACTAAAGTGGAATTGGCTCATTGGTGTGTGATTCCTAGCTATTTAACCCTGTGAGGCTGACACAGGTAGCCCGAGAGTGAATAATCTGTATATTGTCCTGGTTTGGATTTAATACCTATACTTGGCCTGCTGACGAAGAATGTTTTGGCCCTCAAACTTTGTTACAAGAATGGATCCAAGAGATCCATAGACATACCTAAAAGAAGAAGAAAAAAGTAGATGGCTGCTTTGTTTGGAAAGGGAGGGAGGGAGGGATGAAGGAAGGAAAGAAGGAAGGAAAGAGATCTAACTATAGATATTCAAAGAAGGAAGGGAAGAAGATGGAGGGGAGGGAGGGAGGAAGGGAGGGGGGGGCGGGAGGAAGGAAGGAAGGAAGGAAGGAAGGAAGGAAGGAAGGAAGGAAGGAAGGAATGAAATTAACTAGATATCTAACTATAGATGTTTGTTTGGAAAGGGAGGGAGGGAGGAAGAGAGATGGAGGAAGGAGGGAGAGAGGAAGGAAGGGAGATGGAGGGAGGGAGGAAGGAAGAAAAGAAGGAAGGAAAGAATCTAGCTATAAATATTCCAAGAAGGAAGGAAGGGAGATGGAAGAAGGAGGGAGGGAGGAAGAAGGAAGATGTAGGGAGGGATGAAGGAAAGAAGGAAGGAAGGAAATCTGGCTATAGATATTCAAAGAGGAAGGAAGATGGAGGGAGGGAGGGAGGGAGGTGGAGGGAGGGAGGAAGGGAAGAAGGAAACAAGGAAGGAAGGAAATCTAACTAGATATTTAGAGAAGGAAGGATGGAAGCATGGAAGGAAGGTGGAGGGAGGAGAAGGCATGGAAGGAAGAGGGAGGGATTATGATGATTTAATTTTTATTATTTGATTATCTTCATTAAGTTTATTATTGACGTTCTTCATGAAGCCAAGCATTCCTCTTGGCAGGGTTTCATCCCAAGTGATGGATTTAGGGATTTTGACACGTTCAGAGTTGATGTGATTGAAGCAGGTTTTAAGGCCTACAAATGTTTACAAAAGTTCTAGGCATTTCTTATCTCTGGGGGTGGAGATGAGAAATTCTCTATCTGGGGCTTCAGTTCGCTCCATTTTTTTTTTGAGAGAGAGACATGTAAGCAATTTCATCGCTCGCTGCTTAAGCGCTGTTTTATCTGAAATATTGAGCTGCCGGTTTAAGGTTGCCAGTAGCAAGCAGGGCTATTTAGGGCTCCACATTGTCGTTTTATCTTTCATTAATCAGTATATTTTCTCTCCTTTGTTTTATGATCCCCCCCCCAAACAGAATAAAAATCGAATGCACAATCGAGTGCCTGTCTTCACAGAATACACAACCATGACCAAAAAGACCACACTGAATGTGATTAGTTTTAACTTCAGCTCTCAGTTTTGTGCGTGTGAATTGCTGTCTTGTGTGAATCTAGGCCATTTGGTGGAAGTATGATTTGACGAGCTGTGTAAGCCCGGAAAATGGGTTAATTCAGCAATCTGGTTAAGCGCATAATATACTGTTAAGCACAGCCACCACTGAGTTCATTGCTTTAAGCTATAGCAAAAGGGGTGGGATTTTTGTTGCGATGGTTGTTGTTATTGTTGGTCTCGGTTAAGGAAACTGAATTTTTTTTTAGCACTCCTGCTGTTTCTTTTGGCTTAGTTCAACTCGAAAAGGAAGACACTTCTCGGATTCTTTTACGACTCTGGAAGGTCCGTTCCGATTTCCAAAGTCACAATATTTCAATACAGATAGTTTCTTGACTTATGATGGTTCATTTAGTGACGGTACAAAGTTAAACGGCACTGACAAAAGAAACTGATGTCTCTTTTTCACATTTACGACCGTTGCAGCATCCCTGGCCGGGAGCATGTGATCAAAATTCAGACGCTTGGCAACCGAGTTGTATTTATGACGGCTTCACCATCCCAAAGTCATGGGATTCCCCTTTTCCGACTTTCTGATGAGTCAATCAATGGGGAATCCAGAGTCCCTTAATCAACCCTGTTCCTAACTAGCTTTGAAGGATAAGTTGTCTAGACTGTAACTCTTCCTCCTGTCTCCCAAGGCCATTCCCACATACCATTACCATCTTTTCCAGGATATTTTATGGGCTCTCTGCGTGGCTGGGTGGTCATGTGACTGGGTGGTCATGTGACTGGGTGGGTGTGGCCAACTCAACATTGCTTCTTTGCCCTAATTACCTAAAAAAAGATAATATACCAAAAAGTTGTTTATTATTTCGTGCATTTAATACTTAAACAAAAGACTGGGTGAAATCAGGCTTAATAGCCGTGACTTTGAGAGGGAATCTTGGAGTCTTAGTGGAGTTTCTGGTGAGTTATGTGATTCTTATTATCTGGGAATTAATCCCCTTGGAGGCGAGTGGCTATGCTATCTGATTTTCTCAATGGCTCTCCCTCGCAAGCGCTGAGTGGATTGTTTATCTAGCTTGCAGCACTTTTACCAGGTGTGAAATGCTCTTGGCTCAATGCCCAGAAGTTCAGTTAAGCCTATTCAGAGCTTTCTCTTGCTGCTTCTCTTTCTGAGGTTATTGGGGGCTCTCTGAGCCCCACAGAGTCTTAGCTAGGGGCTCTCCCGAACTCCCAGTAGCCCACCCCTGGTTCTGGGTGAGGATGATGGGAACTGATCATTACCATGACCATGGATTCCTCCACCCTGTGGCAGATAATGCTAGAAAACATTACTCAGAATATTTTGAGCATACAACGTTGGGCTCGGAATGACGAATTGCGTTGGGGCATTTCTAACGGTAAAAATGATCTGGGTCGAATGGATTTATCTAAGGAAATATCTGGGAATGAAACCGATCGCTCTTTACTGACGGCAGCCTGTGTTTTATTTTGCTTCTAGTCTTGCCAAATCTTTGGAACGCAGATAGTGAATTTTCTATTCCCGAACAAAAGCAAGTGGAAAACAATGAGGAACGCGCAAATTCTTATGAAAGGAAGCTGATTGAGGTAAGAAAAGGTTTCTGTGGCGGAAGTTTTCTTTCCCTGTGGTTTTCCCAGCCTTTGTGTCACAACATTTAACAATTCTTTAATCACCGCTTCTTCCGAAGGTTAACATCTATTTTGCAAACACGTGCACGATCTCTGCCTTCCATTTCTGCTAGTATTTTTCAAATGAGGGGATTTATTGCAGGCTAATGATCAGGGATGATTACGCCGCAGTGATTGTTTTTACATACGATTTGGTGAGATCGTCCAACAGACACCCCTTACCCCCAGTGGTGGCATTCAATTTTTTTTTACTACCGGTTCTGTGGATGTGGCTTGGTGGGTGTGCTGTGGCTTGGTGGACATGGCTTGATGGGCATGGCAGGAGAAGGATAGTGCAAAATCCCCATTCCCTCTCCACTCCACTAACCTGTTTTCCAGCTCTGTTCTCCTGTGCAGGGCAACCAAAGAAGACCCAGCCAATCAGCTGGGACTCAGAAGGCAGAGAATAGATGGAGGCGGAGCCAACCTGAGGTGGTATTTACTGGTTCTCCGAACTACTCAAAATTTCTGCTACTGGTTCTCCAGAACCTGTCAGAACCGGCTGAATGCCACCTCTGCTTACCCTGTAGTTTTTCCATGTAAATCTATCCAAGGCAGCTAGGATTATGGAATCTTAACCCCATTGTGGACCAATAAGTGGACCCTGACAAGTTAGTTCCTGGGAAAGACAGTTGTTAATTGTGTTGTCAACTCATAAAATATTTCTGTGGTCTTTTTAGAGTTGCCAACAGAAAGGGAGGGGGAAGCAGTGTGGCAGCTTGCATTCCATAAATGTTTTCAAAGATAGTTTCTAGGTGACCGAAGTTTCTGCCACTGCAAAATTCTAACTTGAGAACATGATTGATGACTCTTGACTAGGGATGTGCCCCATTGGAGAATATGAATTATGATACACCCGGGGGGTGGAGGGGAAAACCATGGTCAAGGGTGACAATGAATGATGTGTCTCAGAGTCGGCTACACCCAGGCAGTGCCAGACATGTTAACTCCCAATAAATCCTTTTGAAGTTTTGGAAGAATGGCTTGTGAATCATGATTAAAATGGGGTTAAGTGCCAGAATCCTGACACCTTGAGTTATTTGGAAAAATAATAACGGTGAAATATAAGTAAGCGAATAAATAGGTAAGCTGAGGATCGCCTGTATTGTTAAATCCGATCAGAGTAATACAATCAGTGCCTTATTCTGACATCAGTTTAAGAGCAATATGCAGCTTTCTCTGCTGCACAGGTAGCTCAGGTAAGAAGAGAAAATTGGCTGGATTTGATGTGATGCCTGCTTGCACATACTAGCTGTGTTAATCTGGGCTTAAATGTTGATATCTATACTTATAGGGGTTCCCATTTTGGTATTTTCTATACTCCTCACAGCTAGAACGCTTCTGATATGTTCTTGCACCCTTTGTGAAAGTAAATACTTGGTTTGGATCATAGAATAGAATACAATAGGATAGAATAGAAATAGAGTAGAATAGAGTACTGTAGTAGAGTAGAAAATGAATAGAACAGAACAGAACAGAACAGTAGAATAGAACAGAGCAGAGCAGAGCAGAGCAGAACAGAACAGAACAGAACAGAACAGAATAGAATAGAATACAATAGAATAGAATAGAATAGAATACTTTATTGGCTAAGTGTGCTTGGACACACAAAGAATTTGTCTTTGGTGCATAAGCTCTCAGTGTACATGAAAAAAATACATTCATCAAGAATCATAACACTTAGTGAGTCATAGGATACTAAATAAGCAATCAAATCATACTAGGAAACTAAATAAAACCATATAAATCATAAAGATACAAGCAACAAGGTTACAGTCATAAGTGGGAGGAGATAGGTAATAGGAAGTTTGAGAAGAAGAATAGTAATACAGTCTTAGTAAATAAGTTGACAATGTTGTAGGAATTATTTGTTTTGCAGAGTGATGGCATTCGGGGAAAAACTGTCCTTTGTGTCTAGTTGTTCTGGTGTGCAGGGCTCTGTGGCGTCGTTTTGAGGGAAGGAGTTGAAACATTTTATATCTGGGATGTGAGGGGTCCGTAGATATTTTCACAGCCCTCTTTTTGACTTGTGCAGTATACAGGTGCTCAGTGGAAGGCAGGTTGGTAGCCATTTTGAAACTTTTAAACCCAAATTTTCGCACCCCCTTGAATATCCTCTTGCACCCCCCCGGTTGGGAATCCCCTGATCGATAAGAACTAGATTCCCTTGTTTCTCTTGTAGGTCACCTAGAATCCCCTTGTTTGGGTTGGTGGACCTCAAACTGTTTCCTCCACACAGGAATTCAAATAATAACCTCCCGGACAGATGGCTACCCAGCCTTGACTCGGACTATAATACCCATATTATCGATTCCTCTGTCTACCAAGCTCTTTTCCTCTAAAATTCAGTGGCAGACCTCATATCCTGTCATTTAAATCCATTGTTCCATGCTGAAGCCAGGGAAGACAGGGTTGACTGGACAGGATGACCCCGTGGAAATGAGAAAGCAGAATCTGGCTTTCTTTGTAGTTTTCCCCGGCCTTTTACCATTCAGGATGCTCTTCATAATGGAGCTTTATTGAGGGCTGAATCAGGAAGTTCATCAGGCTTAAAACTCTGTATTGAATCAAAGCTGAACTTTGAGGCGACCCAGTGCCTGCCGTGAAGAGAGAGACTCAGCAAGAGCTGCCTGGTCCTTTGTTTCTTAGGGCAAAGAATGAAAGATGGGGGAGAGGAAAGGCGGATGCACTGAACTGGGTAGGTCTCCTCCCCTCCCCTTTTTTGTTTCTTTGTCTTGGAATGGAGTGGAATGGAACGAAATAGAGAACAGAATAAATAGAAAATAGTAGAATAGAATATAAAATAGAACAGGGTAGAATAGAATCTTTTTTGAGAATAGAATAGAGTAGAATAGAATAGAATGGAATGGGATAGAGAACAGAATAAATAGAAAATAGTAGAATAGAATATAAAATAGAACAGAGTAGAATAGAATCTTTTTTGAGAATAGAGTAGAATACAATAGAATAGAGTAGAGTAGAGTAGAGTAGAGTAGAGTAGAGTAGAATAGAATAGAATAGAATAGAATAGAATAGAATAGAATAGAATAGAATAGAATAAAAAAAAGGAATGGGAATGAGAATAGAATATAAAATAGAACAGAATAGAATATTGAGAATAGAATAGAATAGAATAGAATAGAATAAAAAATAGAAGTTAAATGGAATGGAATAGAAAATAGAGTAGAACAGAATATAAAATGGAATAGAATATAAAGTAGAATAGAATATAAAATAGAGTAGAATATAAAATAGAATAGAATATAAAACAGAACAGAATAGAATATTGAGAATAGAAACTTTATTGAGAATAGAATAGAAATAACAGAGTTGGAAGGGACCTTGGAGGTCTTCTAGTCCAACCCCCTGCTCAAGCAGGAAACCCTATTATCATTTCAAACCAATGGCTATCCAATCTCTTCTTAAAAGCTTCCAGTGATGGAGCAACCACAACTTCTGGAGGCAAGTTGTTCCACTGGTTGTTCTCACTGTCAGGAAATGTCTCCTTAGTTCTAAGTTGCTTCTCTCCCTGATTAGTTTCCACCCATTGCTTCTTGTCCTAATTTCAGGTGCTTTGGAAAATAGCTTGACTTCCTCTTCTTTGAGGCAGCTCCTGAGAGACTGGAACACTGCTGTTCTGTCACACACACATACCCCCCACTACTCCTTTTGTTCATTAAAGTAGACATAAACGAATGGTTGTAAGTCAAGGACTACCAACAACTTCCGATACCATTAAGGCCCTGTGGAGAGTTTGAGCTCCAAGGTACCAGGCACTTTGGGATGTCATGCGTGTCTGCATCGGCAGATAATCTGAGGAATTAGTAATAATAGCTGAGATTTATCATCCCAGCATTTTGTAATTGTTCCACATTTTCTTTCCCTGAGGTCTCGGATGCTTAAGCTCGCAAAGAGTGCAAGCAATTACTTCGTAGCTCCAGAGAGAGAATATGGAAGCAAGCGACCTTTCTAATATACTCCCCCTTCCCCTAACTCCCCAGTGAGAGTTAGCCTTGAAATTGTCTCAGATCGCATTCTCCTTATTGGGTGTGTTGCACGGGGGAAGCCACATGTTCCAGAACTTTCTGTCCCAAAATATGCCAGTCGGAACTCAAAGCAGCCTTTTGGCATAGCTTGGAAGTGATCTGACCTTAAAACAGCACGTTTTCGAATCTTTCTGCACTTTGGCGACCAGTGGTGGTATTCTACCGGTTTGGCCCGGTTCAGGCGAGCCGGTAGCAGCGATGAGCAGTGGAGACAGAACCGTGTGTGTGTGTATGTATGTGTGTATGTATGTATGTGTGTGTGTATGTTCTGACCCAAACCTGGTTCCAAGAGATCAAACACAAGACAAAGGCAGCAGTATAACCTTTTTATGTTTCATCTATGAATCCTGTTTCTTCACAGATAAAAGGCTGCTTCCAACTAATTAGCTCCGACAAGAAAGAGCCTTGCCAAGTTTTTTTAAGGCTGCCAAAAAACAACAGATAAGAAATAGTTTACAAGAGTCTTCAAATACCAACTGTAATGTCCACGAGGCTGAGTTTCAAAATATCTTTGCCTTCTGCAAAGAAGGTTCGTTTCACAGCTGGCTTTTATTTTCTTGAGGGAGGGGCCATTACCTTGCAGCCTTACTCCCGAGTCGCCCGTGCTGTTGTAACTACTCTTTCCTGCAAGCAATCCTGTGCGCACACGCACTTGGCACAGGCTCCTCGGGAACCTCCTCATCACTGCTGCCAGCTCCCACAATCTCTGAAGGCAGCAGTCCACTCCCTAATGGTCCTGGCCCCTCATCTGAGTCCTCGCTCTCCTCAGCCATCTGCACCTGCTGCCACAACAGATACAGATACAGATAGAGAGATAGAGAGATATATGTATGTATGTATGTATGTATGTATGTATGTATGTATGTGTGTGTTTGTGTGTGTGTGTGTGTGTGTGTGTATATGTTTTCTTAAGTTTTCGTGGGTACTTACATGTATGGTATTCAGCTTTGTTCGGGTATTTTCCCACATCATTATGAAATGTGTTAATCATGATATAGGAAAAGCCAATAACAGGATTCTGATCCAATCAGAAGCACAACTTTAAAAGCACAACTACA